>NC_133650.1:194784251-194962812 GCF_009905375.1 Apium graveolens
CTTCATCACAAAAGGACTCAATTCCTTGAACCTTGGTGATTTGAGCATGAACATCTCTGGATGTTTTCCATGCTTTAATCACCTCCTGTTCTCGATCGAGCTGCTTCTTTAAAATTTCTTCCTTTTTCAAGGACTCAGTTAATTCCTCCTTAGCAATTCTACACTCAATTTTTAGTTTCTCAAACTCAACAAACTGAGACTCAAGCACATTATTCCTCTCACTCAAAAATAAGTTGTTTTCTTTGATTTTAGCATTTTCTTTAGTGAGGGACTTAAGTGTAACACGCAAATGATACAATTATGTAGACATGTCATTTATTGCATCATTACACTCAGCTTTAGATAAATGTGCAAGGTTTGTAGTAATTACCAGATTGCTTGAGGAACTTGTCTCTGTTTCATCAGACTTGGCCATAAGGGCTAGATTGACATAGCTGACATCCTCATCTTCATCCAAACCATCAGCTGCCCAGTCATTCTCTTGTGTAATAAAAGCCTTTTCCTTCTGTTTGAGTAGATCAAATTATTTTTGCTTATAATCCACAGACTCAAATCTCTTCTTACTGGAATCTGACTTTCTACACTCATTTGCAAAATGCCCTGCCAAGCCATATTTGAAACACTTGAATTTTGACTTATCCACCATGTTTCTATTTGGCTTGGCAGCTCCAAAGTTCTTCTTGAACTTGAGCTTGGCAAATCTTCTTGAAAGGAATGCTAGGTGCTCATCAATGTCCTCCATGTCATCTTGACTCAAAGAATCTTCACTTTCTGCTGCTAGCCCTTTACCCTTGCTTTCACAGGCCTTTGAAGTTGATTCCACAGCTTCCATCTTCACTTCCTTCTCCTTTTCCAGTTCAGCAACTAGTGCAATGGATCCTCATTTCTTCTTTCCTCTCTCCATTCTTTCATCCTGCTCTATTTCAAGCTCATAGGTCTTTAGAATGCCATACAGTCTCTCCAAAGTAAACTCCTTATAATCTTGTGAGTTTCTCAATGAGACTGTCATTGGTTTCCATTCCTTTGGAAGAGATCTGAGAAATTTCAGATTGGAGTCTTTAGTCTGATAGACTCTTCCATGCAATTTAAGAGCATTTAGTAGCTTTTAGAATCTACTAAAAATGTCAATGAGTGACTCACTTTCTTCATTGTGAAAATGCTCATATTGCTGAATCAGGAGCTGCATTTTATTTTCTCTTACTTGCTCAGTACCATCACAGATTATCTGTATTGGATCCCAAACTTCCTTGGCAGTCTTGCAGTTGATGATGTTATCAAACATATCTGCATCAACACCATTGAACAGAATGTTCATGGCCTTTTTATCTTTCCTGACTTGTTCAAGATCAGGATCAGACCATTCATGCCTTGGCTTTGGAACTGATGGTTCATTTCCTGTTGCAGCTCTCATTGGAACATGAGGGCCTCTTTCTATGCAGTCCACATAGGCCTCATCTTGAGAAAGCATATGAAGATGCATCTTTACCTTCCAATGATGGTAATTATCTTTATCCAGAAAAGGAATCTTGACTCCAACATCTTTCTTGTTCATCTTGCTGAATTGTTTTGATCTTTAAACTCTTTGTAGATTAAGAGCTTGCTCTGATACCAATTGTTAGTCCCTTAATAATATAGCAAGAATTACAGAAGGGGGGTTGAATGGAATTCTTTACCTTTTTCTTGAAAGAAAAATGTTCAACTCGATTATAGATATATCTGTTTTGATTAGCACAATGCGGAATATAAACTTTAATGAATCAAAACAAGAGTAATTAAAAACAAGAGTCTTTAAAAACTTTCTGGTGGATTTAAACAATTCCACCAGAGATATATATTAATATATCGAGGGAACTCTGTGTGCAGAAATGCTCACAGCTGCTTATACAAGATAGAACAACTAAGAACACATGAAATGCTAAAGATAGTGCTTACAAAGATTTCTCTGTGTTTGTTTCTAAGCTCACTTAGTTTTCTTAGTTCTTTTTCTATTTGCTACTCTCTTGGTTTATATATATTACCAAGATTACAAAGTCAAAAGAACTGAATAAATATAAAATCTAACAGTCTTGATCTTTGCTGCTTTTCGTCCTCTATTACCCAGTTAATGGGCTTCCACAGTGTGTTTGTATCCAATCTCGACGGCTGTGTGTCAGCTTTCACTGTTCAACTGATGTTTGAATCTTGATATTATCATCCGTCGACTTTCAGATCATCCGTTGATGACTTACTTGATCATCCGTCGACTGCTATTTTGAACATCCGTTGAAAGTCATTTGATCATCCGTCGAAGCTTTGTTAAGCATCCGTTGATAGCTATTTTGGCACTTGACTTCATTTCACTTATACAAAATTACAAGACATTGCTTATGTACAGTTAATCAACCTATTCTGCATATCTAGTTAAAGTTAACATGACTTATATGCTACTACAGATTCTATACAAAGGTGCATACAACACTGTGCTACAAACTTATCATTATATAAGCTACTCACTCGATGGATAATAAATTACTCATCCGTCGGTACTCAAACTGAGTTATCCGTCGGGACTATGATTCTTATCCATCGAGTGCTACATTATTTCACTAAGTAAAATCTACTTAGATATTTTGTTTAGGTAATCATCAAGTGCACAACATATTCACAATAAAACGATTATGAGATTCTCGTGTTTATGAAACACGAAATAAAATACAAATTTTCTTTATTTCTGACATGGGGCGATTTTGTCAAAAGCGAGTTCTTTGAACTTGTAAGGTTGTGGGTTTTAAGCGAGACCGTTATGACTCCCTCACTACCGGTAAATCAAATCATTGAAGAATATTGATTTGAAGTATTTTATTCAAGGAAAAAATTGGGAATCTCTTTATGATGGGATCATGATCGTTTTAAAATTAACAAAACCCTAAAGTTAATATTAAGTTGATCAGATGCCTTCCAATGAGTCCAATGCGTTAACCCCCAGATCGACCAGGAGTGGGTTCACCAAAGCGAAGTACTCCTATCGATACTTTTGACTATTGGGTTTGACTTAACTAATTTATCACAATAGGATTGTGAACTTAGAGGCATATAGTTTGGCGAGATTTATTAGATAAATATGAACAAATGTTGTTCCACCAAGCTATCCAAGAGTTATATTGTTGATATAATTGACAAATGTTATCTACCTAAATAATCATGTTTTAGGAGAAAAGCCAAAGCTGACCACGCGTGGTGAAATATGGATCTTGGCTCACTTGAAAGGATATAGAAGATATTTTTTCCGAATTAATAGTTAGGGCTATTTATTTGATAAAAATAGTGGGAGATATATATTGTGATTATATATATATATGAATAATCACTTGAACATAATTTAATGATCATCTGTAGACTAAGTCATTTTATGCACTTTAATATTGTAGATATCAAATGACAAATAACACAAATAACTTCTCTATGTAATAGTCCCTGAGAAGGACAAGATGACATGAAATAATTTCCTCAATTGACACGGGAACTTGAGGATTGTCCTCAGGTTCAAGGATGTCACTCAAACCCCTCACTTATTTCTTCTAGTTGAGAATGAAACATGTGCTGAACAAAATGCTTACCAGAAGCAAATTGATTATACAACTGATGTTCCATGTCTCATGCTTGTAATTATGAGTGTTGAGCTTTAGAAGCAACAGGAGCATAATGATGCTTATGATATGATTGAGCACGTTCAAAGGATGTTTGAAGGATATGCTCGTCAGAAAGATTTGACAATAATAAGGCACCATACTTTTGCATTAATGGGAGAATGATATCCGGTTGAACCACATGTTCTAAAGATGATAGGTATATGTACCTTGATATTTTGGGTTTCAAGAATAGTCTAGAGACTCAGCTTGATTTGTTCAAATAATCTTTGAACAACTTCTATTCTTAGTTTGTTAAGAACAAAAGGAATGAGATAGAAAGAACACCCACTGAGTTGTTAAGCATGTTTAGAACTGCTGAAAATAACACGGTAAAGGCATGAATTACGTCCATATTGAGGATGTACACATGGAATGCAAATGGGAAAGGAAAGTGGACAGGCAAGGTGAAGATTTGATCTTATTCGGTGCCAAAACAAAGTCCAATCCCAAAGGGCTTTTGAAGCCTAATAGTGGTGTAGCTAAAGGAGATGATTGTCATTTCTGTGAAAATAACTGGATGAATGGAAGTTAAATTGTCGAGCTTATTTGGAAGATCTAAAGAAGAAGACTAGCAATGGTCAAGCTTCAGGTATAAGGTTAGAATTGTAGCAAAAGTTGTTGCTCTAGTTGAAGGAACTCTATACCTAATGTTGCCCATAAGGCGAGATTGAGAACTTGATAAATTTTTATTATATGCCTGCCTTTAGCGGATACATTAAGTCAATTTCTTGTTAGGATAAGAAAGGTTTTCATTTTAATTAAATAAACAATAGTTGTTTATTCTATTTCAATGATAAGACTTATAATGTTGCACAATTAGTTAACAATTTATATGTTCTAAGGTGACTCAAAGCAAACATTACCTCTAGCATTGTCGTTAAGCCATATTAATGAGAAACGCATTTCTGAGTTACATATAGATGAATACTTGGATAAGTTTGATTTTGAATCATACAGAAGATGCGAACTTTGTCTCATTGGAAAAATGACTAAAGCTTTTTTTACCTCATCAGGTGAAAGGGCCACCGAACGATTATAACTTATACATAATGATGTATGTGGTCGAATGCGTATGATGGCAAGGGGGCTTATACTACTTCATAACATTTATTGATGATTTCAGTAGATATGGATATGTGGTTCTTATGAAGAACGAATCCGATTCTTTGGAATTGTTCAAAGAATATAAGGCCGAAGTAGAAAAGAAAACAAGGGAAAAGTATAAAAGTTTTACGATCAGATCGTGGAGGAGAATACTTAAACCTCAATTTCAAGAGTTTCTTAATGGAGTGTGATAGTGTATCATAACTTACTCTTTCTGGAACACCTCCATGGAATAGAGATTCTTAGAGGAGAAATCGTACCTTGTTGGACATAGTGCGACCGATGATGAGTCAAGCGGATCTTCTATTCAGTTTCTAGTGTTATGCTCTAGAAACGGCTGCATATACACTTAACCAAGTTCCGACTAAAGCGGTTCAAAATACTCCGTATGAGATATAGAGTGATAAATGTTAAAGCATGTCATTTATGAAAATTTGGGGACGTGAAGCGTTTGTAAAATTTTTAGCCTCTGACAAGCTTGGACCAAAATTAGATAGATTCTATATTGTGGGATACCCAAGTGAGACTACGGTATAGTTTTTATAATCCTTTCGAGAACAAAGTGTTTGTTGCTCGGGCCGCTGTATTTCTTGAGGGAGAACTACTTTTTAAGAAAATCAGTGGGAGGATAATACATCTCGATGAAGATCTAGAACCACATGATAACATTGAACCATAGTTGGAATAATATCAGGATGTACATCAAAATGTTGAAAGTAATCCTGTCCAAGAAACACATGTTATTCTTAGATCTAGTAGGATTCACCATGAGCCCGGGAGAAATTATGAATTTCTTTTGACTCAAGATGGTGATGTAATGCTTACGGATAATGATAAGCCTCTCATCTACCAAGATGCTATGAATAGTTCAGACTCTGAGAGATGGCTTGAGGCCATGAAATCCAAGATGGAATCCATGTATCAAAATAAAGTGTTGACTTTAGTTGATCCACTCGAAGGGGTAAAACCTATAGGGTGCAAGTGGGTTTTCAAGAAGAAAACTGACATGGATGGTAAAGTACAGACCTATAAGACGTGACTAGCGGCAAAAGTTTCAGACTGATTCATAGTATAGACTATGATGATACTTTTTCACCGGTTACTATGGTCAAGTCTATCAAGATTTTGTTAGCAAAAGTTGCTTACTTTGACTATGAGATTTGGCAAATGGATGTCAAAACTGCTTTCTTATATGGAACCTTGAAGAGGATGTATATATGATATAACCTGAGGGTTTTGTCGATCCAAAGTTTGCTAAGATAGTTTGTAAGTTACTTTTATTTATTTATAGATTGAAGCAAGCCTCAAGAAGAATGAATATTCATTTTGATGAAATGCTCACATAATTTGGCTTTATTTAAAATGATGATGAACCATGTGTTTGCAAGAAGGTTAGTGGGAGCCATGTGACATTCCTAGTATTATATGTAGATGACATATAACAAATAAGGAATGTCATACCTTCTCTACAGGCTGTTAAGACTTGGTTGAGAAAGAGTTTCTCGGTGAAAGACTTAGGCGATGCTACCTATATATTAGGGATCAATATCTATAGAGATAGATTGAAAAGATTAATCGACCTAGTCGGAGTACATACATTGAAAAAATATTGCATCATTTTAGGATGCAGGAGATAAAGAAAGGATATGTTTTGATGTCTCATGGGATAGTGATCTCAAAAGATATTTGCCCCCTAAATCATTAGATGATAAGGGCTTTTTGAGAAAGCTCCATCTGCTTTAGCAATTGGATCTATAATGTGTACAATGATATGTATTTATCCTGATATTTCGTATGCTTTGAGCATGACAAGCAGACATCAGTCTAATCCAGGTGAGGGTCACTGGATAATTTTCAAGAATATTCTTAAGTACTTAAAGAGGACTAAAGATTTATTTTTGGTGTATGGAGAAGATAGGGAACCGGTTGTAAATGGTTACACTGATACTAGTTTCTGAACGTAATTTTTGGACATACAAGGATGATTACGAATTTATGTATGTTTTGTGTTTTGTCTAAATATAATTGATGTTAGCTTGAATAGTTCATAGCAAGAAAATTGATGATTCTATGTAAGCCGAATATATTGATATTTTTTTTGAAACAGCCATGAAGACTGTTTAGGCATGTCCTTTGGCAATATCGCCTTATTAATGAG
Source organism: Apium graveolens (assembly GCF_009905375.1). NCBI lineage: Eukaryota > Viridiplantae > Streptophyta > Magnoliopsida > Apiales > Apiaceae > Apium > Apium graveolens. The sequence goes on from NC_133650.1 coordinate 194,791,182, forward strand.
ATTAATTATTAAGGAGATATAAATGTAAAGTGCATATTAATGATAGTGTTGCAGACCCACTGACTAAGGCTTTGTCGCAGCAGAAGTACGATGGTCATACTAATTCCATGTGTATTAGATACATGGGTGATTGGCTCTAGTGTAAGTGGAAGATTGTTAGTGTTTGTGCCCTAGAGACAATACTATGATGTTTTAGTTTAATACATTAGGATTATTAATGTTTATGTTCTATCGATTATTCTATTTATAATTTATTAATTCTTAATTTACTGCGATATAAATGTTAGATTAATAAATGTCCTTGGAATATGATATGCAATTCTATATCTCTAAGTACGTGACTTAGAAATGAGATTATGAGAATAGTATCAATATTCCTAAAGCTCCCTAGTCGAGTATTATTATTAAGGGATAATAATAATGCATTAAGACTGGGGTGTTTGTTGACTGATGATCACATCTCATTGATCATAGGTATAGTGATACTAAAGTCAAAAACACAGGCAGATGTATATGTACATGGTGCTGGACAGACCCAATGGGAGATTTTACATGTCTGTTGTGTTATAAGTAATTCTCACAGTGATAATGATGTAATGGTCCTTAGACCTGAAGTCATTATATTTCTATACGAGAATTAATATACATTGATTCAATTAAAAGTTATCCTTGACCGGGTAATGATAAAAGTGGACATTGGGTATATTATGAATCGTATGAGAAATATGAATGATCTAGATGGGATTTAACCCTCCTATTTTAGGAGTGATATTATTGGCCTCTTGCGTGAGCTAGACTATGAAATGCGTGGCCACGCTCAAATATTGATATGATATGTTAGTCTACTCATTGATCAAGGAAACTTGGATTAAACTATGATGAGGATGACATATTACATGCCTCTAGTTTAATCAATAATATTTGGTTAAAGGAATTATATTATATTGTACATTATTCACAAAAGGTTTAATCTATCACCAATTCAATTATTATTACTTGGGTAGCAATGATGTATTACTAGATGCCGCTCATTGTTTACGATTTTAAATTAGATTTAAAATTTGTTGCCAACGTAATAATAACCTATAGGGTCACATACTAAGAATGGTTGAAGGATTATTTAATTTAAATTGGATTTAAATTATATTAAAGTAATTCGAATTATTTATAATATTAATTAAGTATGACTTAATTAATTAGATAAATATTGATATTCGAATTTACTAATATTAATTAGGAAATTTATTTGTTAAATAATTAAGTGAGACTTAATTATAATACAAATATAAATTTTGAATTAATAATAACTCCTAATTAGTTAAGAGTTATAATTTGTTTTTATACTCTCTATATAATATCTCTTGTGTGGCTGATTTTGTGAGGAAGACTTTTACTAAAACCCTAGCCACCAAGGGAGAAGATGGAGAGAGCGAGAAGAAACGAGTTTGTGCTAGTACACATCCAATCCTTGAGTTCAAGCATTCGTGTGGATACCGATAGAGCGTAGATCGCGAGAGCGGGATGCGTGGTGATTGAATAAGCTTAGGATCTCCATTAGTCAACCAATTTGTAAAGCTTCTTAAGGTAAACAATCTGATCTAAGAATTAAATATAAGTGTTTCTCATGGATCCTGCGGTGGGTTTCGAAAATTCTGTTTTTTTACATTTTTAATTGCTGTTTCCGTTGCGTGTTTGTGCTCGAAACCCTACACTAACCACCTCCTCTATCTCATGTTTAGTTCCTTCTGAGTAAAAATATATTTGAGGCTCTTATGGTCTGTGTAAATCTCGTATTTCTCGCCGTACAAGTAGTGCCTCCAAATTTCAAGGCAAATACTATGGCTGCTAATTCTGGATCGTGTGTTGGGTATCTGATCTCATACTCCTTCAATTGCCGAGAGGCATACGCGATAACCTTACCGTGCTACATAAGCACACATCCTAGTCCTTTATGTGATGCTTCACTGTATATCACAAACTCTCCCTTTCCATCGGGTAGAGCGAGCACTGGTGTTGACACCAGTCTCCTTTTCAGTTCCTGAAAGCTTTCCTCATATTTCTCTATCCATACAAACTTTTCTGTTTTCCGGGTAAGTCTAGTCAGTGGGCCGGCTATCTTAGCAAAGTCTTGCACGAATCTCCGGTAATATCCTGCTAAACCCACAAAACTCCTAACCTCTATTGGGGTAGTTGGTCTTTCCCAGTTGGATACTGCCTCTATCTTGGCGGGGTCAACTAAAACTCCTTTTCTACTCACCACAAGCCTTAGGAACTGAAATTCCCTTAACCAAAACTTGCATTTCGAGAACTTTGCATACAATTTCTCGTTCCTCAAATCTCTAAGACTATCCTCAAATGTTCTGTATGTTCTTGCTATGTCTTTGAGTAGATTAGAATATCATCTATAAAAACTATCACACATATATCTAGGTACGTTTTGAACACTCTGTTCATCAAATCCATAAAGGATGCGGGTGCATTGGTTAGTCCAAATGACATGACTAAGAACTCATAGTGCCCATACCTAGTGCGAAAAGCAGTCTTTGGTATAGCCTCAGGTTTGATTTTCAACTGGTGATACCCTGTCCTCAAATCTATTTTGGAAAAGTGTACAACACCTTTGAGTTGGTCCAATACGTCATGAATCCTAGGGAGAGGGTACCTATTCTTAATAGTCAGCTTATTTAACTCTACGTAGTCTATGCATAATCTCATACTGCTGTCCTTATTCTTTACGAACAATACTGGCGCTCCCCATGGTGACACACTGGGTCTTATTATCCCATTATCTAATAACTCTTGCAGTTGAGAAGCTAGTTCCTTCATCTCAACTGGGGCTAGCCGATAAGGGGCCTTGGATACTGGTGCCGTTCTTGGTGCTAATTCTATAGCAAATTCTATTTCTCTGTCTGGTGGCAATCCTGGTAAGTTCTCTGGAAACACATCCTCGAATTCATTCACTATGGGTATGTCCTGTATGTTAGGAACTTCGTTCTTAGTATCCATCACATAATCCAAATAGGCCTCCTTACCTTTCTTTAACAATCTTTTTTCTTATAGCATGGTCAGAAATTTCTGGGTCTGTCGTTGACCTCTAAACACTACTTCTTTTCCATTTTGCACTCTTATCTTCACCCACTTCCGCTTGCAATCTATTTGCGATCAATTATTGGATAACCAATCCATTCCTAAGATTATATCAAATTCTCCTAACACAAATGGGATTAGGTCAACCTCAAAGTCTTTTCCTTCTAATTTCAACTTGCATTTGGGGTGTACTTGATTCACAGGAATTATTTCTTTATTTGTTATTTCCACTTATAATACCTCACATAAGGGTACGACGTTATGTTTTAAATTTTTAGCAAAATCTTGAGATATAAATGACTTGGTTGCTCCAGAATCAAATAGGACATTTTCATGTTCAGAATTTAACAGAAGGGTACCTTTTTAGCACATCATTATTTCGGACTGCGTCCTGAACGGTCATGTTGAAGGTCCTAGCAGCTGGGGGCCGGTTGGATGCAGCTCTGCTCATCCCTGAGGTTGGGGGCTTTAATATCGGGCAATCCTTCCTCATGTGTCCTACCTTTCCACATTGGAAACATGTCACGCTGGGTCTGTTGCAGTGGGTGGCAAGGTGTCCGGTTTGGTCACACCTATAGCATTTGAGAGGGGCTCTCGCCTGGCTACACACTCCAAGGTGTCTCTTTCCACATGTTTGACACTCCGGTATTGGGGCGCGGGGCTGACTATAAAATGTTGCCTTAGATTGTCCGCCGCCCTGACCAACACTCTCATTGGGGGCCTTTCTAAATTCGGGGCCTCTCGCAGGTTGGGACACAACTCCCCTGACGAACCTGCTTGGAAGGCTCCTGTTCCCGGTTCCTCCCCCTTGGCTTCCTATCTTCCTCTTCCTATTTTCCTTTTCCTTCAAACTTTGCTCACTGCCAACTTTAACAATTAAGGCTTTCTACACTAAGGTGGCGTAGTCTGTCATCTCTAGTACTGCCACTCGGTTCTGGATCCACTGTTTCAGACCAAGCTGAAACCTTCGCGCTTTCTTCTCTTCGGTATTCACGAACTCAGGCACAAATCATGACAGCTCAGTAAACTTGGCCTCATATTCTGCCACAGTCATCTTATCTTGTTTCAACTCTAAAAACTTAATCTCCATCTGAGTTTCCAAAAACCTAGGGAAATTCTTGTCTAAGAACAATCGGGTAAATCTATCCCATGGAATTACAGCATCTATCTTGAAGTTTCGTTTGGACTCCCACCAGTAATTAGCTTCCCCTTTTAGCATGTAAGAAGTGAAAATGGTCTTGTGTCGTCCTTCGACACCTAGTATCTCGAAGGACTTTTCTATTTCCTTAAGCCAGGCCTGCGCTTCAACGGGGTCAGCAGATCCTAGAAACTCTAGGGGTTTAAGGGATTTGAGTGCCCTGAAGGCAGTGGCCGCAGTCTGTTGGGCAATATGTGGCTGTGGTGGAATGGGCTGTTGGTTCAGATTTGCCCTCAATAGTTCCATAAACTCATTCATGGGGTTTCCTCCCTGATGGGTATCCTCAGCCTCTTCTTCTACATATTCTTCCTCATCATACTCATTATAGTCTAGGTTTTCTTCACTTTCTTCATTCACTACGAGGTCAGGTCCATTCCATTGTTGGTTAACAGATTCTGTGGGCTGTGCCCTTGTTCCTCTTCTACGGGGTGGCATCGTTCTGATAATGAAAATTTGTCAATATAGTTGCAAAAATTTTATGATTGGATTAATTTATTCATAGGTAAGCATGTCATTTATTATCTAGCATATTTTTATCAAGTGCAATAATATGAAAATCAATTTCTTAATAACTGCTAGATATATATACCATAGGGTCTCCCAATTATATCTTGGGGACAAAACAACTATCCGAGTTCATACATGACCTGATTATAATACATCGCTACTTGTCCTGAATACTGAATGCAAATACATAAACCGTGTACCCTGAAGGGCTAGGAACGCTATCTACTACTAGCTATCCTATCAAAATTGGTGACAAGTCACCCAGCCCTCTTCAAGGTCCATAAATAGTCACTCGTCCCTCAATCACTGTCGCTGCTCTTTGAGGTCTCGCACCCTCCTCATCGCTCCTGCCAATATCAGCTCTGCGTCAACTACCGGGATGTATCCCCCTACCGCCGTCATCCTCATCTGAACCCGGGTACGGAGCTCGATCCCATCGATCTCCCTGCGCGCTATGGCCGGGGAAGCAGCTCTGAAGTCCCCTGGATATCCTATCCTGATGGCTCTCTCAGTTGTCAGCGCCTATCGTAGCTCTACAATGCGGGCAGATGCCGTGGTGAGCTCAGTGTTAAGCTGAGCCAGTATCCAGTCATGTACAACTACATGTATGGTCGCCGGGGGTGGTAGAGGTGAGTCTGGGTTGCTAGAGGATAAGTCATAAGCCTCATAGGTTTGTGCATCCATCCCATCCTCCTCATCATCATCGGTATAGGGAAAAGGACTCTGCATCCCCATGTGTGGTGTAGGAGAGCGAGCAGTAGGGAGAGGGTACATCTCTATATCCCTCCACCCTTATCCATCTCCCTGGGGCATCTCAACGTCATCAGCTATGGGGACATGAAGGTCAGTCTCCTCCTCCGAGGCATCCTCAGTAGGGTCATCATCTGAGTCATCTATAGGTGGGTTCTCCGGCTCGGGAGTATGGGCATGTTCAGGGGTCATAACATCATCAACAGGGTCAACCTCCCCCATAGGCTCCACTGGTACCTGACACAATATGCAAGGTGTTATTAACTTAGAGTCGAAATTCCCTTGAGGGTAAAACTGCCAAGACTACCTATGTAGCCTTACGGAGAACTCGACTTGAGCTCTAATTGATTATTTATTATTCTTATGTCTACATATTTCATATCCTATCGTTTCCAAGATTTGATAACCTAAGGCTCTGATACCATTTCCATGGCGCCCCAAAATCCGGGATCAAGGATCTAGGAGGCCACGCCATCTTGAATACTATATACCACATACCTCCCATCACAATATATAAATACTCACACTTTACGACCCCACACTTATCACACACACACACTTATAGGTTATTGTCTTGGAAATAAACCATTCATTACTAGAGTATATAAATCCACAAAATGATAATTATTACAACCCAAAAGTAATTAAGTCTTACCGGGGAAATAACCTTTAAGTAAGGCTAGTCCGTCGGCCAAATATTTGTTTCTTATTCATTATCTTACATAAGTCATACTTATAAATAAGCCGGACTCAAAACAACTGAAAACCAATCCAGCTTATTCGGTCTACCTTTAAAAGAATTCTATCATACCTCGAGAACTCGAACCATATCAAAGTTCCCCCAAGCGTTTTGCTTGTTGATAGGAATATTTTATTTTATTAACGTGTATATATATATGTACTTCCAAAATTTTCGGAGGAAGTACTAAGGATGTGAGTTGACCGTTGTCAACAGATAATTAAATAAGGGGGAGTTTCTTTTGAAACTATATTCAAAATATTTAAAATAAGTCGAGATAATATTCTCCGGCGATCTGAAATTATTCGAATAATTTTCCAAAAATCAGAAAGTATTTTAAATCAGGTTTTATGATTTTTAAATCATAAATAAATCATCAATTAAATAATTAATAATTTAATTTTAATCGTTAAATAATTAAACCTCGAATAGTTATACTTTAAAAGAGTATTGAAATAATATTCCTCAACTTATTTATGTTAAATAATTTAATAACCTTTAATATTTGATCGGGTTTTGAAATAAATAATTGTTGGAGAATGCTTATATAATGATAATAAAACAATCCTTTCACAACACAACAGTAAATGGAGTTGGGTTCGTAAACTTGCCTGGGTATCTCGAGGTGGAGGATACTCTAGGTTCCGCTCGGAAATCTATAACCATAAACACAAATTGGTTTGTTAGGTCCCGTTCTAATTTACGGGGATTCACACTCATATGCTACTTATTATGCACCCTCTTAATTTATATTACCCTTATTATTTCTTTAAGTCCTTATTCTCATTACGGTCGTTTCCTTTTTTGAAGTATCTTAAGTCCGTTTTCATTTTCATTGTCGGCTCCGCTTATGGATTCTATGGTTTTCTAATCGCGTGGTCTCGGCTCCGATATTTTTATAAAATTGAAAAATCATTATTTTTACTTGAAATTTTTATGTAAGTTAAGGAACAAGATTTACTACTCTCTTTAAAAATTTCATGATTTATGAACATTGCTAAGTTGATCCTTTTTATTTTTAAAGTTCGTAATTCGTAGCAGTTTTTGTCACGTAAATCACTTTAGTAAAATGGCCATAACTTTTTATCCATAAATCGGAATCAAGCGATTCAAGTGCCTAAACGATCCTTATAATATTGTCTATCATAATCAGTTATTTTTCAAGAAAATACAGTTTACATCTTTGAGACTTTCTGCAGAAACTTAATGTTACGTTTTGTTCATTTTAGCGAGATTACAGTTACGATCCGAGTTTCGTTTATGCCTTAAATATTTATACTACCACCAATAATGATCATATCATTATCACCAAACTAAATCCTCTCAAGAACATCATGTTCTTGAAGCAACGAACATCAACCTCAAATCTACTTAACTAAACGTCAAGATTACAACAATACATTCACCAAAACTAGGTTTACAACTATGTTCTTCAAGGTTCTTGAATTTAAATCTTAAGTAAGGATGCGTCAAAGATTCTTACCTTTCTTGAGAGCTTGAGATGTGTTCTTCATGATGGTGAAGTCTTGGGAGTGCTTGGTAGGGTTTTTGGAACCTAAAACAACCATTAAAATCAAGAAACCAAAGAAAAGTTACTATTCATACTATTCACCATCATCTTTCTTGCATTTATTTTACCCATCAAACCTTGATAAAATGAGTTTAAAGATTTATCTTACCTTAGTTTAGGAGGTATGAAGCTTGAGAATTAATGGGGGAATTTTTCCATGGCTATAGCTTGGTGTTTGAGTTTTGATTTCTTGCTTCTTTTTGATAAGGCCGAATGAAGAGCTTTGGGAGAGAGGGAGAGAATTTTGTGTTTGCTTCTTGGTTGCTTCTTTGAATAATGCTTGTATTTGATTGTATATTCTCTAGTATATGTCCTAGGATAGATTTATGTTGGCAAATCCTTAGACAAATTTTGCTAGCCCTTTCTAGATTACAAGCTAAGATAGTAGTTTATCCATTAGCTTTACTATTCTCTAGCCTTAGATGATCATCCTACAACCTTAGCTTACTATTTGATAAAGTAACCATGGTTACTTTTCTACCATGGTTAGTTTGTGCGATACATTTATTTAATCATTTACACGTTTGTTCGGTCGCTTAAACATTTTCGTAATAATTTCTCATAAACGGTCTGCGGCGTAAATCCTTTCGTATTTATTCTTTATATTTTGAAGTATCGTCCTTGGATATAAATCCGTAGGGTTTTAAATTCGTAATTATATTGTGATTCCCGTAATACTCGATGATTCGTAAATATGGTCATTTTTCAAAGTTCGTTTTCTTGGAAAATTAATAGCGTTTACATACACTTATTTGGTACGTATAATCATAATAATAACTTCGAAACTTATTTTCTCATGCACAACATAGTGTGGGCTAAAAGGTTTTCCCCGTCTGTCAGGTTTACTATTCATTAAACGTTTTTACAAAGTCTCAAAAATTCGAGTTATTACAAACATTTTATAATGCAAGAGACAAAGAAAGGATATATTTCGATGTCTCATGGAATAGTGATCTCAAAAGATAATTTCCCTCTAAATCATTATATGATAAGGGCCATTTAAGAAAGTTACAGATGCGTTAGCAATTGGATCTATAATGTTTACAATGATATGTATTTATCCTGATGTTTCGTATGCTTTGAGCATGACAATCATATACCAGTCTAATCTAGGTGAGGGTCACTGGATAGTTTTTAAGAATATTCTTAAGTACTGAAACAGAAGTAAAGATTTATTTTTGGTGTATGGAGAAGATAGGGAACTAGTTGTAAAGGGTTACACTGATGCTAGTTTCTGAATCTAATTTTTGGATAAACAAGGATGATTACGTGTTTAATTATGTTCTGTGTTTTGTCCAAATATAAATGATGTTAGCTGGAATAGTTCACAGCAAGAACATTGATGATTCTATAATGGAAGCCGAATATATTGATATTTTTGAAATAGCCAAGGAGACTGTTTAGGCATGTCCTTAGGCTATATCACCTTATTAATGAGATTAGTGATCTAGGAGATATAAATGTAAAGTGCATAGTAATGATAATATTGCAGACCCACTGACTAAGGATTTTTCGCAGCAGAAGCACGATGGTCATACTAGTTCCATGAGTATTAGATACATGGGTGATTGGCTCTAGTGCAAGTGGGAGATTGTTAGTGTTTGTGCCCTAGAGACAACACTATGATTTTTTAGTTTAAGACATCTAGATTATTAATATTTATGTCCTATCGATTAGTTCTTTATAATTTATTAATTCTTAATTTATTGCGATATAAATGTTAGATTAATAAATGTCCTTGGAATATGATATGAATTTTATACCTCTAAGTACGTGACTTAGAATTGAGATTATGAGAATAGTATCAATATTCCTAAAGGTCCCTAGTCAAGTATAATTATTAAGAGACAATAATAATGCATTAAGACTGGTGTGTTTGTTGACTGATGATCACATCTCATTGATCATAAGTATAGTGATACTAAAGTAAAAAACACAGGAAGATGTATATGTAATGGTGCTGGACAAACCCAATGTGAGATTCTACATGTATGTCGTGTCATAAGTAATTCTCACTGTGATAATGATGTAATGGTCCTTAGACTTGAAATCATTATATTTTTATACGAGAATTAATGTACTTTGATTAGATTAAAAGTTACCTTTGACCGGGTAATGATAAAAGTATATTTCAGTATATTATGAATCGTATGCGAAATATGAATGATCTAGAAAGGATTTAACCCTCCTAATTTTAGGAGTGATATTATTGGCCTCTTGTGTGAGCTAGAATATGAAATGCGTGGCCATGCTCAAATGTTGATTTGATATGATAGTCTACTCATTGATGAAGGAAAACTGGGTTAAACATTGTTGAGGATGACACATTACATGCCTCTAGTTTAATCTATAATATGTGGTTAAGGGGATTATATTATATTGTACATTATTCATGAAAGGTCTAATCGATCACCGATTTAATTATCATTACTTGGGTAGCAATGATGTATTACTAGATGCCGCTCATTGTTTATGATTATAAATGTCACACCCCCAACTTAACAAATAAAATAAATATAACTATTACAATATTTAAAAGAAAGTAAACATAACTGAATCCAAGATCTTACAGTTTAGGCTTTGGAACAGCCCAACACTACCATCTATTACAAATGATTTTAATATCGAGTCCTCAAACAAAACTATCTCTTATTCTACCTCAGCTCGGACATACGCCGACGTCACAGGTCTTACGTGCTGTCTGCTTGAATCTAACCATAGCTGCTAGCTGTAATATCAGGGTAAAGCAAGGAGTGAGCCAAATGCTCAACAAGTGCTAAACTATATGGTACAAAACATAAATCGAGATATATATATAAGAATGACAATGCGAAGGCATAACCAATGTTAACAAGAGATAAAACTTTGAGTGATGGCATCATTTGCTTGAATCAAAACATTTTCAAAATCATAACTTAAACAAAATCATTTTATGACGCTACGGATTACAGCCAGTGATCAACCACGAAGTAATCTCGAACCTTGTTGGGTTCTAAAACATTAATGGGATCCCTAGGCAACTTTTAAGCCTACAATATAAGTGTGAAAAGGACTCGCGTCTCAGTCCAGATCCACTATTCAAAGAAAACATTTATCCCCCTTTGGGACTAAAAATCCATATTTTAATTATTTCAAAAACTGATGCCGATTTATGATAAAATCTCTTAAGTAGTAAACATTTTTATCAAGGGATTATAGATCAACTTGAAACACTGGAAATCTGACACTAAATCTCAGGGCCATGATCCACTAGACTTTACTATATTAGGGTAATTGAGAGGTTTCCATAAACAAGAACTTTGATAAGGAGATTTAGCAAGGCTATTGGATAATATGAAAGAATAATGCCAAACTAGGCTTAAAGCAAATGTTTTCAACAAGGTACAAGTACTAGAACATCAAGAAGATAAGCTTCATGAATACTAGGGGTGTTAAGGTATGAAGAAATGATCTTTAGCTCAAGGTAATTCAGGATTGTCGAACTTTAGGGCAAGAAAAAGGGTTATCAATCAATTAAGAACAACTTTAAAGAATATCTGGCTTTTAGGTATCAAAGTACAGTTTCTACTGGGGTTCAAGCATCAGGGTGAGATGTCAATATTCTAGGAATCAATAGCATTTTAATCAAGAGGATCAATCAAATATTATATCAAATCTTTATTTTATCAAGGAATTCCAATTACTTTGATATACTAGCATGATACGACTTTTGATCTACTTGCAATATGTACTTGAGGGTTCATGGCATTTCTATATTATATAAAGATAGATTTAAGAATCGCTTGGTTCAAGTATATTAAGATAACTCAGGATAATCGCATCAATATATATGAACTAATTATTACACATTTGCAGTGAATACGAAAGACAGGTTGAATCACTTGCCTTGAGAAAGGCTAGTCTGGTCTGGCTGGTAGGAGCAACTAGAAGCTTTACTCGACCTTTATGGCAAGTTTACCCTCATCTCGCGATCCTACATAAATAATAATAACCTCATTATAATATATTCTCACCAACTCAACCTATTTACAACCCGAAATTAAACACAAATGGCACTTAGGCCTATATGCACTCAATTTATAATCACCTTATAAATACCATAGTCCATATAGCCACATATACTCACATATCATATTTTAATATCAAATAATATCACACACATCATAATGCAACACTAGGCTGGATGATCTCGACCCACAACTTAAGTCACTTGGTCGCTAAACTAGACAAAGTCTCCAAATTTTGGCTTCCTAACTCGATGTGCCTTTACTAAACTATCCAAAATCTGTTGACCCTCACTTGGGCCTTTAACCCTAATGGCTTTATACTATCTTGCAACCATAGTGGTCAACCTAGGTCTCACTCATAAGTGCTCTAAAACTATGTGGTAAGTGAAAGTGCTCACTGGAGTAAATTTCAGAATGATATCTATGGTTTCTTGAGTGCATTAGACACTCTTAAACTACAATTTTACCTCCAAAACTTCTACACTAGACTCTTCTGACCATAAGGCATCTCCCAAACTTGATTTGGCTCAAGGGCCTAGCTTGGGCCTCCTTGGGCCTAAGCTTAAAGTCCATGGTTCCCCTGTTTTTCTGGGCAGAAAACGCCCTGACTTGAACTAACTTGCAACACATGGTTATAACTCAAATCCTATGAACTATGGTTGGAAAAACTCCTCTGACACTCCCTCTAACTAAGGCCCAACAGGGCCTAATTAGGGCCTACCCATGACATGGTCAAAACTTCCTATTTCTAAGTTGCAACAAAACTGTCCCCTGCTGGACAGATTTTGTGATTCCACTCGTGCACCTATCCAAACGACTTGTAAACCTCCAAAAAACACCTAAAACCTTTTATATACTCCTAATGCTAGCTTCTGGTGGCTTGGGCCTCAAAGTGCACAACAATGACATGGTCAAAACTCACTATAAACCTCAGGGTACCAAACTGATTTTCTGCAGAAACTAAGACTCTCCTTTCTCCAAGGTTCTCACTTAACAACCCAACCACCAACAACCAAAATACCCAAACCATAAATTAACTATGGTGATCTACTGAACTAACCCCCTTACACTCAAAATTGACTTAGTGGAGATCATCCTTACCTAAGGTGCAACATAGCAAAACAAAGGAAATTACATTATATAAATTACAAGTCATCAAGTTTTCAAGGACAACAACTTTAACCTTTATGATAAATATAAACGAAATAACATCACATTTTAAGAAGCACAATTCTTAGTTAATATCTTAAATTAACTGCAATTAAGGTTTACTATCAAGATATCAATCCGAATGATCAAGAACTTCCAAGAATTCAAGAGAAATTTGCATGCATGCATGACTTCGAGTCTTACTAATCAAAACAACATGCTTTCCAAATAAATTTTCATTTTAACTCAACATGCAAACCTATCATGGTTTATATCTAAATGACCACCTAGCATGCAAAGGTTTTTACCAAGATTTCACTAAGATTTTCATGTTATTATCACAAAAACACATAAAATGAAACAAAGCAACCAAAACATCATTAAGAACCATTCATTCGGCTCCCTCAAGGTCATGGCCGAATGAAATGGAAGGGAAAATGACCATTAAAATCAAGAGCCTCATTCTCATGACTTGGCATTTCACCATTCCTTGTAGTTCCCTCAATAATACAACCTTACATCCATGAGAATTAAGATTGTACTTTGAGTTCCAACTAAAACTATGCCATGCAAGATCAAAACTTAAACTTTTTACTCAAACTTCTTTGGATTATATATGATCAAGATATAGGAAGTAACATTTACTTGAATGGGAGATGGAAGCTTGAATGAAGAATGAAGAAAAGGGAGGGGGTAGGGCTTCGGCCAAAAAGCCGAGAGGAAGGAGCCGAGAGGAGAGGGGGAGAAAGGAGGGGGTGTGGAAATGGTGGAGTAAAAGGGGAGTGATAATCATATTTGTTTGGTTTTTATGCTTTTGATTTGACCACTAGTGAGTGGATATGAGAATTTACAAGAGTAGCCTTCCAATATAGTTAGGTAAATTTGCATGCAAGGACAAGGTGGTAATTTGGCTAGTAGAATGAAAGTGAGTGGGGTTGGAAATGCCTTCCTTGCCCCTTAGTTGAATAGAAGAGTATTTGCATGCAAGGGTAACCATGTAATTTGATAATTACTAAGCAACTAATTTTTAAAGATTTATTTTTATAAAATAAAATAAAAGTTCAAAAATTACAAAATTTATACCATAAAATAACTTAGATTTTTAGAAATTTTATAAAATCACTCTCAAAATTTGTGAACAAAATAACTTTTAAAAGAAAATTTTTCCAAGGCTTAGAATATTCCTTATAAATCAAAAATAAAGGAAATAAATAAACTTTTACTGTGAAAAATCATATACTACATACAACAAATTTATAATGCAGAAATTTTCACTCACACAAACGTACAATCATTGAATATATTTTTATTCGGCTTTAATATTATACCAAATCCACAAATAATATTACACGAAAATACCGGTCGTAACATCCTCTCCCCCTTAAGGGACTGTCCCCAGAATCTAAGGGAACAGATGAGGATACCGGGAACGCATATCAGACTCTAACTCCTAAGCTGATTCTTCGACCTTGGGGTTCCTCCAAAGTACTTTCACTAACTTTACCGACTTATTCCTAAGATTCTTTACTTTCCAGTCGAGTAATTTGACAGGTTGCTCCACAAATGACAGGTCTGCCTGAATTTCTACAGGTTCATATTCTATCACATGGCTGGCGTCAGGATTGTACTTTTTAAGCAACGACACATGGAACACATTATGCACATGTTGATACTGAGGCGGTAAGGCTAACTCGTAGGATACCTTCCCCACTTGACTCAAAATCTCAAAATGACCTATATATCTAGGTGCTAACTTCCCCTTCTTGCCAAATCTAGATAACCCTTTTCTTGGTGACACCTTCAACAAAACGGCTTCGCCTACTTGGAATCGAACATCCTTATGAGCTGGATCCGCATACTTCCTCTGTCTATCTTGAGCAGTAAGCAACCTTCTCTGAATTAACTTGACTGTGTCATGCAGCTGTTGCATGAATTCTGAGCCTAGAATCCTTCCTTCTCCTACTTCATCCCAACTTGTCGGTGATCTACATTTTCGTCCGTACAAAGCTTCGTATGGTGGCATGCCAATACTGGAGTGATAACTGTTGTTGTAAGAGTATTAAATCAATGGCAAGTGGTCATCCCAACTTCCTGCAAAATCGATTACACAACTGCGCAACATGTCTTCGATTGTTTGAATTATCCTTTCGCTCTGACCATCAGTCTGTGGGTGGTATGCCGTACTCATGTTCAACTTCGTGCCAAGACTTTCTTGAAAGTGCTTCCAGAATCTCGAGTTAAATCGGGGATCTCTGTCTGAAACTATCGATACAGATACTCCATGTCTTAGTACGATTTCACGCACGTACAGATGAACCAATTTGTCCAATGACGACTTCTCATTAATTGGAAGGAAATGCGCCGACTTCGTAAGGCGATCAACTATAACCCATATAGTGTCATGTCCAGATTTTGTTCGCAGTAGTCCCACTATAAAGTCCATAGCAACATTTTCCCATTTCCATTCTGGAATCTTTAGGGGCTCAATTAATCCGCTTGGTCGTTGATGTTCTGCCTTCACTTTCTGACAAGTATAACACTTTGCAACCCATTCTGCCACATCTCGCTTCATATTTGGCCACCAAAAGTTCTGCTTTAAGTCCCGATACATCTTGGTGCTTCCCGGGTGGATTGAAAATCTTGAATTGTGGGCTTCTTGTAGGATCTCATTCTTCAATTCAGGTACATAAGGAATCCAAATTCTTGAGGAAAACCTTAGTATACCTTGCTCATCCCTTTGAGTGCCAATCTCTTCTCCAGTCAGCTGATTCTTCTTTCTCTCCATTACTTTTTCCTGACATTTCCTTATCCTTTCAACTAGTGTTGGCTGAAAAGTCATTGCACGACAAACTTCTTCAACTATTCCATAATCACAAAGTTCTAATCCAAATTTCTTAATCTCTTTAGACAATTCCTTTGGTGTTGCCATCATATTCAATCTCTCCTTCCTACTTAAAGCATCGGCTACAACATTCGCCTTTCCAGGATGATAATTTATCGAGCAATCGTAGTCCTTGATCAATTCCAACCATCTCATTTGCCTCATATTGAGCTCCTTCTGAGTGAAAATGTACTTTAAACTCTTGTGATCTGTGTAGATTTCACACTTTTCTCCGTAGAGGTAATGTCTCCAAATCTTAAGTGCGAACACTATGGCGGCTAGTTCCAAGTCATGCGTCGGGTACTTCAACTCATGCGGTTTTAACTGTCTTGACGCATACGCGATCACCTTATTGTGTTACATTAGCACACAGCCCAATCCTTTATGTGAAGCATCGCTGAAAATCACAAAGTTTCCTTGGTCATCTAGTAATACTAACACTGGAGCCATTACCAATCTCTGTTTCAACTCTTGAAAGCTATTCTCACATTCTGCACTCCATTCGAACTTCTGATTCTTCCTGGTTAACTTAGTCAATGGCGTAGCGATTTTCAAAAAATCCTTGACAAACCTTCTATAATACCCTGCCAATCCTAGAAAACTTCGCACTTCTGTAGGTGTCTTTGGCCTCTCCTAACTCATAATCGCCTCAATCTTTGCCGGATCTACTTTAACTCCTTCATTTCCAATGATATGCCCCAAAAATTGAACTTCCTTTAACCAAAACTCACATTTGGAAAACTTGGCATACAACTTCTCTTGTCGGAGTATCTCCAATGCTATCCATAGGTGCTGCTTATGTTCTTCTTCCGACTTAGAATAAATAAGGATGTCATCAATGAATACCACTACAAACTTGTCCAAATACTTTTTAAATACCCGATTCATCAGATCCATAAATGCGGTCGGGGCATTAGTCAATCCAAACGGCATTACTAAGAATTCATAATGTCCGTATCTGGTCCTGAATGCTATCTTGGGAATATCCTCTTCCTAGATCTTTAGTTGATGGTATCCTGATCTCAAGTCAATCTTTGAAAAGCATTTTGCTCCCTTCAGCTGATCAAATAAGTCATCAATTCTTGGTAGCGGGTAGCGGTTTTTAATCGTTACCTCATTCAACTTCCGATAATCTATACATAGCCGCATACTTCCATCTTTCTTCTTTATAAACAGAACAGGTGCTCCCCATGGTGACGTACTTGGCTGAATCACTCCTTTATCCAACAATTCTTGTAGCTGGCTCGCCAACTCTTTCAATTCTGCTGGTGCCATCCTATATGGGGCCTTTGAAACTGATTATGTGCCCGGAGCAAGGTTGATCTCGAATTCGATTTGTCGATCTGGTGGTAAGCCTGGTAGTTCGTCTGGAAATACATCTGGGAACTCGTTAACTACGGGGATATATTCTATGCTGGGACTGCCTTTTTCTGAATCCCCTACATAAGCTAGGAACGACTCACAACCTTTCCTAAGTAACTTCTTAGCCTGAACGATTGTAAGAAACAGTTGCTCTTGCCTCTGTCCCTTAAATACTACCTTCTCTCCACTCTTCATCTTTAAATACACTTTCTTGGTCTTACAATTAATATGGGCATTATTCTTCCCTAACCAATCCATTCCTAAAATTATATCGAACTCTCCCAACTTGAAGAGTATCAAGTCGGCTGAAAACTTATGCCCCGAAATATCAATCTCACACTTCGGACATAATTGATTCACATGAATCTTCTCTTGGTTCGCAATTACCACATTTACTACCTCGCTCATAATCATTTTATCACATTGAAGTTTATCAACAAAAGTTTCTGATATGAAAGATCTTGTTGCTCCCGAATCAATCAATACTTTAGCTTTGAAATTATTGAGTAAAAGTGTACCTGCTATCACCTCAGAGTTCTGAACAACATCCTTCATTTTCAAATCGAATGTCCTTGCTGTTGCTTGCGGAGTTGTTGTAGGTGGTGGAGGTAATGCCAATACCTCGGCTGGCACGCTTGCACTGGTACTTGCCATATTCATTACAGCTTTGACTGGTCCGGTTATCTTGCACTCCCTAGCTATATGTCCAGTCTTTCCACACTTGTAACATGTAACTCCTGGCTTCGGCATCTTACACTCATTTTCCAAATATCCCTTCTGGTTGCACCTATAGCATGTCATGCTCAGCTTATTATACACTCCGGGGTGCCTCCTTCCACAATGCTTGCATTCCGGTCTCTAGAATCTGTTTTCTCCAACTTGTCCTTGGCTTGCCTGGTTGTTCCCCTTCGATTCTTGTCTTTTGCCCAAATTTCCCTTCTTTTGAAAATTTCCGTCCTTATGGAATCCAATCCTCTTTACATTCCGATCTTGTGAATTTACGGCTTCAGACTTTTCTCCATAAAATGGAACCTTTCTCTTCTTGTTATCCCTTTCCTTTCTGGACTGCATCCGATTGTTCTCAATCAGAGCAGCTTTCTGTACTACTCCCGCATAAGTATCAAGCTCAAACATAGCCACTCTATCTCTGATCCAAAGCTCCAATCCTTGTTGAAATCTCTTCGCTTTTTCCTCCTCAGTGCTGGTATACTTTGTCACAAACCTTGACAACTCAATGAACTTCTTTCATACTCCAGTACAGACATATTCCCTTGCTTCAACTCAAGAAATTTAAGCTCCATCTGATTCTGCATGTACTTAGGGTAATACTTTTCCAGAAATAACTTCTTAAATCTTTCCCAAGAAACCTGCTGAGTTACTTCCATAGCTTTTACTGATTCCCACCAATAGATGACTTCGCCCTTCAAGAAGTAAGTAGCATATGGCATCTTCTGATCGTCTCCTAACTGTACCAACTCAAAAGCCCTTTCCATTTCCTTAATCCATGTGTTAGCTATTGTTGGATCAGTGGTATCATGAAATGCAGGTGGATTCACATTTTGAAAAGCCTTGAAAGTGACAACTTGTCGAGGTGGTACTGGTGGATCAGGTGGTTGGTGTGGTTCATGGTTATCTTGGTTTTCAATTCATTGTTGAAGAGTTAGTTGTTGTTGAGCTATAGCATCGGTTTGTTATTGCAAAGTTTCAAGTAATCGAAGAATATTTGGATCTGTGGTAGATGTGGTTGTTGGGTTCTTCTTTTTGGGTGGCATGATCCTGAAATAAGAGTTATATTAAAACAGGTATGAATAATGAAATAATTCGAGGGTATCGCATGGCATTCTTATTTACATATCAGGTCAAGTTTCGAATTAAACAGATATGGTGAGGCACACAAAGGCGTAAAATAACAGTTAAGAGCAAATGGAACGATAGTGTATAATAATTGAAATTTTAAGGTCACAATACATTGGGATAAGGATGAAGTCTGATTCTAGGAACAACATGCTTATTTAAAGGAAACAACTGGGAATTCTACGAAGTCTGATAATACAACAACATGAAAGGTAAATAATGGAAAGAACTAAGGCTCCACTCCATCAGAACGGGGTTTGGTAGTCGTCTCCTCTCGAAGCGTCTTCACAATGCTCTGGAGCTCATCCGCTACCATCTGAATGATATACTGGCTGGTGTGGTCTGGGTGTGATGGCATCTCCTCAAGCTTAGTGTTGATGTACTGAACCAAAGTCTCAAGTCTCGCAATCATCTGCTCCTTAGGTTTCCCTTCATAGTTTCGGCTATCCGGGTACACGTTCTTTAGTCGGTCTATCAATCGGTCGTACTTGCCCTGAAGCATGTCAAACTCGCGCCTCAACTCAGCATACACGGAGAAAGCAATAGTGTCGTCCGACCCAGAGGATGACGAGGAATGCGCCCTTTGCTGACAAACCAATAAGAGGAGTATTAATAATAAAAAATTTACTTACCTACTCTCTCGCATATTATCTATAGCCTAAACATATATCCTATAACCTATTTGGGCTGTCCAGGGACTCTAAATCCTATAACCTATAGCCTAAACATATATCCTATATCCTATATCCTATATCCTATAGCTCTGATACCAAAACCTGTCACACCCCCAACTTAACAAACAAAATAAATATAACTATTACAATATTTAAAAGAAAGTAAACATAACTGAATCCAAGATCTTACAGTTTATGGTTTGGAACAGTCCAACACTACCATCTATTACAACTGATTTTAATATCGATTCCTTACACAAAACTATCTCTTATTCTACCTGAGCTCGGACATACGCATCGGCGTCACAGGTCTTACGTGCTGTCTGCTTGAATCTAACCATAGCTGCTAGCTGTAATATCAGGGTAAAGCAAGGAGTGAGCCAAATGCTCAACAAGTGCTAAACTATATGGTACAAAACATAAATCGAGATATATATAGAAGATTGACAATGCGAAGGCATAACCAATGTTAACAAGAGATAAAACTTTGAGTGATGGCATCATTTGCTTGAATCAAAACATTTTCAAAATTATAACTTAAACAAAATCATTTTATGACGCTACGGATTACAGCCGGTGATCAGCCACGAAGTAATCTCGAACTTCGCTGGGTTCTAAAACATTAATGGGATCCCTAGGAAACTTTTAAGCCTAAAATATAAGTGTGGAAAGGACTCGCGTCTCAGTCCAGATCCACTATTCAAAGAAAACATTTACCCCCCTTTGGGACTGAAAATCCATATTTTAATTATTTCAAAAACTGATGCCGATTTATGATAAAATATCTTAAGTAGTAAACATTTTTATCAAGGGATTATAGATCAACTTGAAACCCTGGAAATATGACACTAAATCTCAGGGCCATGATCCTTTAGACTTTACTATATTAGGGTAATTGAGAGGTTTCCATAAACAAGAACTTTGACAAGGAGATTTAGCAAGGCTATTGGATAATATGAAAGAATAATGCCAAACTAGGCTTAAAGTAAATGTTTTCGACAAGGTACAAGTACTAGAACATCAAGAAGATAAGCTTCATGAATACTAGGGGTGTTAAGGTATGAAGAAATGATCTTTAGCTCAAGGTAATTCAGGATTGTCGAACTTTAGGGCAAGAAAAAAGGGTTATCAATCAATTAAGAACAACTTTAAAGAATATCTGGCTTTTAGGTATCAAAGTACAGTTTCTATTGGGGTTCAAGCATCAGGGTGAGATGTCAATATTTTAGGAATCAATAGCATGTTAATCAAGAGGATCAATCAAATATTATATCAAATCTTTATTTTATCATGGCATTCCAAGTACTTTGATATACTAGCGTGATACGACTTTTGATCTACTTGTAATATGTACTTGAGGGTTCATGGCATTTCTATATTATATAAAGATATATTTAAGAATCCCTTGGTTCAAGTATATCAAGATAACTCAGGATAATCGCATCAATATATATGAATTAATTATTACACATTTGCAGTGAATACGAAAGACAGGTTGAATCACTTGCCTTGAGAAAGCCTAGTATGGTCTGGCTGGTAGGAGCAACTGGAAGCTTTACTCAACCTTTATGGCAAGTTTACCCTCGTCTTGAGATCCTACATAAATAATAATAACCTCATTATAATATATTCTCACCAACTCAACCTATTTAGAACCCGAAATTAAACACAAATGGCACTTAGGCCTATATGCACTCAATTTATAATCACCTTATAAATACCATAGTCCACATAGCCACATATACTCACATATCATATTTTAATATCAAATAATATCACACACATCATAATGCAACACTAGGCTTGGATGATCTCGACCCACAACTTAAGTCACTTGGTCGCTAAACTAGACAAAGTCTCCAAATTTTGGCTTCCTAACTCGATGTGCCTTTTCTAAAATATCCAAAACATATTGACCCTCAATTGGGCCTTTAACTCCAATGGCTTTATACTATCTTGCAAGCATAGTGGTCAACCTAGGTCTCACTCATAAGTGCTCTAAAACTATGTGGTAAGTGAAAGTGCTCACTGGAGTAAATTTCAGAATGACATCTATGGTTTCTTGAGTGCATTAAACACTCTTAAACTACAAGTTTACCTCCAAAACTTCTACACTAGACTCTTCTGACCATAAGGCATCTCCCAAACTTTATGTGGCTCAAGGGCCTAGCTTGGGCCTCCTTGGGCCTAAGCTTAAAGTCCATGGTTCTCCTGTTTTTCTGGGCAGAAAACGCCCCGACTTGAACTAACTTGCGACACATGGTTCTAACTCAAATCCTATGAAATATGGTTGGAAAAACTCCTCTGACACTCCCTCTAACTAAGTCCCAATAGGGCCTATTTAGGGCCTACCCATGACATAGTCAAAACTTCCTATTTCTAAGTTGCAACAAAACTGTCCCCTGCTGGACAGATTTTGTGATTCCACTCGTGCACCTATCCAAACGACTTGTAAACCTCCAACAAACACCTAAAACCTTTTTTATACTTCTAATGCTAGCTTCTCGTGGCTTGGGCCTCAAAGTGCACAATAATGACATGGTCAAAACTCACTATAAACCTCAGGGTACCAAACTGATTTTCTGCAGAAACTAAGACTCTCCTTTCTCCAAGGTTCTCACTTAACAACCCAACCACCAACAACCAAAATACCCAAACCATAAATTAACTATGGTGATCTACTGAACTAACCCCCTTACACTCAAAATTGACTTAGTGGAGATCATCCTTACCTAAGGTGCAACATAGCAAAACAAAGGAAATCACATTATACAAATTACAAGTCATCAAGTTTTCAGGGACAACAACTTTAACCTTTATGATAAATATAAACGAAATAACATCACATTTTAAGAAGCACAATTCTTAGTTAATATCTTAACTTAACTACAATTAAGGTTTACTATCAAGATATCAATCCGAATGATCAAGAACTTCCAAGAATTCAAGAGAAATTTGCATGCATGCATGACTTCGAGTCTTACTAATCAAAACAACATGCTTTCCAAATAAATTTTCATTTTAACTCAACATGCAAACCTATCATGGTTTATATCTAAATGACCACCTAGCATGCAAAGGTTTTTACCAAGATTTCACTAAGATTTTCATGTTATTAGCACAAAAACACACAAAACGAAACAAAGAAACCAAAACATCATTAAGAACCATTCATTCGGCTCCCTCAAGGTCATGGCCGAATGAAATGGAAGGGAAAATGATCATTAAAATCAAGAGCCTCATTCTCATGACTTGGCATTTCACCATTCCTTGTAGTTCCCTCAATAATACAACCTTACATCCATGAGAATTAAGATTGTACTTTGAGTTCCAACTAAAACTATGCCATGCAAGATCAAAACTTAAACTTTTTACTCAAACTTCTTTGGATTATATATGATCAAGATATAGGAAGTAACATTTACTTGAATGGGAGATGGAAGCTTGAATGAAGAATGAAGAATATGGAGGGGGTAGGGCTTCGGCCAAAAAGCCGAGAGGAAGGAGCTGAGAGGAGAGGGGGAGAAAAGAGGGGGTGTGGAAATGGTGGAGTGAAAGTGGAGTGATAATCATATTTGTTTGGTTTTTATGCTTTTGATTTGACCACAAGTGAGTGGATATGAGAATTTATAAGAGTAGCCTTCCAACATAGTTAGGTAGATTTGCATGCAAGGACAAGGTGGTAATTTGGCTAGTAGAATGAAAGTGAGTGGGGTTGGAAATGCCTTCCTTGCCCCTTAGTTGAATAGAAGAGTATTTACATGCAAGGGTAACCATATAATTTGATAATTACTAAGCAACTAATTTTCAAAGATTTATTTTTATAAAATAAAATAAAAGTTCAAAAATTACAAAATTTATACCATAAAATAATTTAGATTTTTAGAAATTTTATAAAATCACTCTCAAAATTTGTGAACAAAATAACTTTTAAAAGAAAATTTTTCCAAGGCTTAGAATATTCCTTATAAATCAAAAATAAAGGAAATAAATAAACTTTTACTTTGAAAAATCATATACTACATACAACAAATTTATAATGTAGAAATTTTCACTCACACAAACGTACAATCATTAAATATATTTTCATTCGGCTTTAATATTATACCAAATCCACAAATAATATTACACGAAAATACCGGTCGTAACAATAAATCATATTTAAAATTCGTTGCCAACTTAATCCCGATTCAGAGGACTTAAACTCTGATATGCCAGAATTGACTTTAGAAGAAAATAAGAAGCTACTATGGAGAAGAAAGACACCTGCACCAGTAAGAGATTCTTCTGAGACTATAAAAAAGATCTATAGTGGAAATTCGCAGTCTAGAAGAGCTGGTAGAAGAAGTGGCTTGGGACTTTCAAATGTCGATGCTTATGTTGCTGATGCTTTAATTCTAAGGGAACCTGGAAACCTGACAGGAATTGGGAATAATACAAAGCTTGCAGATTTGTAGAAAATTATATCAGTATAGATTGTGATGATCTAGTTGGAGAAAAGCTGATTTATTTTCTGGAGTCTGGAAGAAGGTTGAGGCTTACTCAAGAGAATTTAAAGAATAAACCATGCCAGAAGTTGGAATTCATCACTACTTCACTCAAGGTAACCAACTCTACTACTGCTAGATGGTCTGAATTTTTGAAGAGCTTAGTACATATGAAGCGGAGAGGAATGACATACAAGTCTAATTACATTCCAAAGTTTATTCATGAATCTAGACATACTGTTGATATGCCTACTAGAGGAGCTAAAGTGGTTAAGTCTTTAGGAAGAGAAGTTCTCACTTTTAGTCCTGATGGAAAGATAGTTGGATTTCTAGAATTGGATGACTTGCCACTTGGAAAATCTAATCTACATGACCTCAAAGCTGTTGTTTTTCAGAATGATGAATCAACAGAGGAGCTCAATGATATCGAACAGAGAATAAAAATGTGTTTAAGTGTGCTTGAAGGTCAACTACTCAAGAATTCCTTGATGAAGCTACTGAATATAAAGAAGTTCAAGATTAAAGATAAAGTCTGAGAAACACTGATTGTAAGAATATGTATTTGTTTGTATTTCTGCATTTAGATAGTTTTGACATCATCAATTAAGAACTTGTACATATTTTCATAATGCACAAGTTGAGGGAGATTGTTATAAGAAATTGATGATACCAGCTTATAAACTATTAGAGTTTATTATCAGCATTTGATCAGAGTTTAGCAGAAGGTGACATCAACAGCATTTGGCATCAACGTCTGCTTATTAGTAGTGGACATCAGTATTTTGTCATTTCAGCTAAAATTCAGGAGATATCGGAGAAGAAAAGGATTTGCAGAATACAAGTCGGTGCAGAACTTTACTTCTTGTAGCAATCAAAACAAGGATATATTTTAGTATTTCTTATTGTAATAGAATAGGATTCTTTATTGATTGTGTAGCTGTGCAGTATATAAGCATAGATTAGGTTTACACTTCATATGTCGCATATTGTTATATCTTTTCTGTAACCTATCAACTCTCAAGATTATCTATTCATCCTCTGAGAGATTAGTTTGTAATCAGTTTTTATTATTCAATACTAAACTATTTATCAAGTTGAGTACTTATTTTGATTTGTCTACATAGACTGTATTCACCTCGCTACTATCGTGAGGATCTAACAATTTCCAAAGATTGTATTCCCTCAATAATATTTAATTATTCGAACAATGAATATTAATTCAGATATTCATTTAAATTGGAGAAGTATTCTCCAACGATCACTTTGTTAATAAATTCAATTATTTAATATTTAATTAAAGATTAATTTAATTACTTAAACATAAATCAGTTGAGGAATATTATTTTAAATATTCTTTTAAAATAGAATTATTCGAGGTTTAATTATTTAATAAATATTATTTAATTATTAAATGATTAAGGTGATTTAAAAATAACAAATCTTATTTTGAAATATTTTCAGAGTTTCAGAAAATCATTCGAATACTTTTGGATCATCGAAAAATATTATCTCAACGTATTTTAAATATTTTAACGATAATGTCAAAAAACTCCCCTTTATTTAATTATTTGTTAACAACACTCAACTAACATTATCATAATACTTCCTCCAAAAATTCTCGAAAGTGTGTATATATATCAGAGTATACCTGTCAACAAGCATTTCGCTTGAAGCATTTCACTTGGGGAACAATATAAGTTCCAGATATGATAGGATTCCTTAAAAGGCAAGGGTGGAGTAGACTCTGGTACTTCGCGTACTGGGGAGACTACTAAATTAATTATGCATGAGAAAGTACCATGTATACCGATGAACATGCGAAGTATGCAAAATATACCCGGGGGAAAGGGGAAGCATATAAAGCCCGAATGCGGCTAAGAGTGACAACCGGGAGTAAGGGTGTCGTCCTTCTACATGTAGAGAACAATGATAATATTCTGCTCTACGACTGATCATCGTATAGTAGGGGCTTCGGTGAATGTCATAATCTTCCAATTAGAATTAAGATGCAATACTGTAACCCAAGCCTAGTTGCTGGGTTTACCATTAAGGTATTTGCAGATAATAAGTCAATTAAAAGCATTGTTTTGAAAAGATGTGTGTATCACCAAGAAAACTACTTTAATTAAACATATATCCATATACGGATCCAATTATAAGTTTTGTACAGTCTTTTCACACCGTAAATTATTATGCCGGGCAATATAGCTCACACTTGTTTTCTGAAAATTTCATAACACAACTGTAAACCAAGATGCCGGTCAGAAAGCTAACAGCCCGGAAGCGAATAGGAAATGGCCAGCTTTTCCATAGGTTGTTTGGAGAAGTTCCACATGTAGACCGTATGAGTTGGATTGGTTTTCAATTGTTCTTAGTCCAGCTCATATAATAATATGACTTATGTAAGATAGTTATGAAGAAACGTATATTTTGGTCGTCGGTCTAGTCTTAAGTAAAGCTTACACCCGTGGCAAGACATAATTAATTTTTCTATGTGATAAATATCACCTTGTGGATTCAATAACTTTAGTAAGGTGTTTGTTTCATTTCCAAGATAATAACCTGTGTGTGTATCAGTAAATGAGGGGTTGTAGATGTGTGAATATTTATATTACTGTACAAGATAAGTGTTTAAACATGATTCAAGATGGCGTGGCCTCCTAAATTTCTAACCCCGAATTTGGGGGCGTCACAAATAATCATCACGATCCCAGATTCGATGAAGGATTTATAGATCAAAATATCAACAAAATCGTTCTCAACAGATTCAATGCCCAAAAAAACCCAATCATAACTAAACAAAAATATAATAAAAACACTCCAAAAGAAGAGACAAAAATTTGGGTTTTATAAAAAATAAATTAACGAGAATAAAAGAAAATGAATGGGTTGGGGCTTTTCACTGGGAAAAACCAATGGAAACCCCTCGATTAACTTGAAAAAGCGCAAATCTTAACCCTAGGATGGGAGGAGAGGAGAGAGGCCAAGTTTTCATGGCCCCATTGAGATATACAGTTAGTTATCAAAAAAAAACAGTTGTGACTAACATAAATTATCCTAAAACTAAATTATATACATGTTGATCACATCAATGCAAATATCAGACCCTTTACATCAAATATAGGTTCGGCCTTTCCGATGTTCTCCGTTGTTGAGTTGATTTTCCTGTCCAATTTATTTTAACTTTAATTGAGATATAATTTTTAATTACGAATCTCCTAATTATAACTAATTGAGATAATTGTATTGTGCTATAATTATATATAAATGAAAATTTTGTGTTTAAACTGTATATATAGATATTTAGTTAAGGTAACAACTTCACTTAAGATTATCGTTCACACAAAATCTAATCATTTTCAGAAGAGATCTAATAATTATGATTTTTTATTTGGAATAATATACTATTATATACTAGATAAATTTTTAAAAATATATGTATTCCAATTAATTAAAATTTGTTACAAAATTTAGATTATTATTATAAACATAATTAAGCTTATCTAATAATTTTTAGTTTTTATTTGAAACATAATTAAGCTTAAAATGTACTATTTTTATCTTTTAACCCAGTTTAAAATGTACTATTAGGTAAAATTTTGTGTTTTAACGATATGGCTTACTTGCATGTTCGGGTTCCCCTCCCAGCACCTCAATTCCTATATTCAAAATGTTAAAAATTTAAATTAATCATTCTTTTAAATTAGAATCAATTATATTTATATTATTATAGACTATAAATTAATCATTATAAATGTTTTATACAGTTATCACTATATGGAGCCCTTGAGCCCAAAATTTCAATCATAAAAAGGTTTTGTGTGGTATGTGGTATCCAAATGGATCACCTATTTTTTATCAAAATTTGATGGAATATGTAATTTAAACTAATTTAGTTTCGGATTTTAGAAACAAATCTAAAATAAATTTCATATTATTAAAATTCCATTATTTTGAAAAGTCTGAGAAAGAAACAATAATTTATAAATTATATTAGTCATCTCATTTAAATTAAAAATAAATTTAGCATGGTTACTGGGACCGGGTGTCTCTCTTGAACGCGACATCCACATAATATATTATACAATCAGGCTTTTTGAGAAGTCCAAGAAATAGTATATTTTTTTTGTCATGGTCTACATAGAAGTAAATAAATTGTACCATAATACAATATCCCTACTTGATGATTTCTTTCTTCAAAAAAGTTTCGTCTAACCGATGGTTATGCAAAGATGTTTCCGGAAATTTATGTTGTGTAAGACATGCCTTAATATAATAAGACTAAGTTACATTAACAATTTTAAGAATTAGTTGACTTATAATAGTTTGTGTAATCTGTAAATGTATTCTTTGAGTCTGTAAAAATGATTAAAACACTAGACTGAAATATTATTTTATAAACAACCAACAAGCTAAGGAATAAATCTCGGGAAGAAGATCAAGCATTATCAAGCCTCAGAATGAAGATACACAGCTTGGAGAAGAATAAAGTTGTAGATTAAAAAATATTTTAAGTCAAATATCGAGAAGTCACATATCAAGGAATATCGAGAAGTATATCGAGAACAGTTCAAGCCTGTAGAGAAGTCGTGTAGTGATCTATTCTAGCATGTAAAGAAGTCATATCGAGATGGAAGCTATAGAGAAGTCTCTACAACTACATAGATCTATATCGACAAGTCAAATACATGTAGAGATATGGAGATATCGACAAGTTAAATATATATAGAGATATAGAAAAGATCGACAAGTCAAGTACATGTAGTAATGTGGAGATATTGACAAGTCATTTATATATCGTGATGTGGAGATATCGACAAGTCATTTATATATCATGATGTGGAGATATCGACAAGTCAATTCTATATCAAGATGTGGATATATCTACAAGTCTTTTTATATCGCGATATAGACATATCTTGTAGAGGCTTTTGCACTTAGAAGATCTCGACAACTGTTGTATTTATTGAATGCATCTATCCTGAAGATTTCAATTTACTAGTCAACAAACTGTTGTATTATAACTGTTGTATTTACCTTTTAATGTCCGTAAAGAAAAATCTACTCCAAATTGCCGGCTCACATGAAAAAAAAATAAAAAAACAACAACTTATAATATATCATTTATGAGAAACTTAAAGTATTATTTTCAAAAATAAAATGACAAATAAGATAACTCTCAAATAAATTAAAAATAAAATTTAAATAAGTGTAGTAAAAATTAAAATAAAGGAAAATCCTTTGGTTAGACATGCCACCTAAGTGGTACTAAATTATCTATTAAAGTTAAATTACATATTAGGTATGCAAAATTGAGAAGTAAAGGTAAATGAAACTCAAACTCCCCAAGTTATATTAAAATCAATAATCATATTAATAATTAACGCTTGAAATACTATATGACATAATCTCCGATACATCATCTCCAAATTTCATGAATTTAAAAAAATTGTATAGGATCAATGAAAATTATAGATTAAATTTTTTATAACAAGTTACCAATGGTATTACCAAACCATGAGTACTAAAACTTGATCATCTGAATATGTAACCTTGTTATTCCCAAAAAATCTAACAAAGAATTACAGAAGGGGTGGGGGGGGGTGAATGTAATTCTGGCTACTTTTTGAATTTTGAGAACTGTTCTACTTTGAATATATAACTTTGTTTGATTTAGCTAAAGTGCGGAATGAAAGTATTGAAGAAATCAAACACAAAGTAATCAAATACAAGTACTTAAAAACTTTCTGGTGGATTGAACTTTTCCACCAGAGATATATATTAATTTGAGAATTGTGTGATGCAATGTTTTTGCACACAACTGCTTACAAGTTGAACTTACAAAGAACAGAGAAATTCTTAACAGATAATTGTTCGATAATTGTTCTATTTGCTACCTTTGGTTTATATATCACCAAGTTACATGAAAAAAGACAAACAAATAAGACAAAATGTTTCTAGTCTAATTTCACGCTTCTTCATTTCTCTATCCAGCATCTTTGAATATCTTCAGTTTAGCATGGAAATGGAAATACTTCTTTGTTCTCTAAAACCTGTAAATAGGCTGCCATATTTCATTTGCATACAATCAACGCATGTGACTGTCAAGTCACTATCAACTTCTTTTGAATTTGATCATCCGTTGAAACTCCGTGGGATCTTCCGTTGAGAGTCTGGTAGAACATTCGTTGAGAGTCTGGTAGAACATCCGTTGAAGCTTTAGTTGATCATCCGTTGAAACCTTGTGGAACATCCGTTGAGAGCATCTTCATAGCAGTTAACTCTATTTCATTTATATAAGATTACAAGGCATCTAATATTTATACTTAGTCAACCTATCTTGTATATCAATCTAGTAGTCAACATGATTTAAAACATTCTATAACATCTAATTCTGCAAGGCATTGCAATATGCAGAAATGTGCTACTAAACTTATTAATACATAAGCTACCCTTTCAATGGATATTAAAGTGATCATCCGTTGAAAGCTACAATATCACTAAATTAAATTTATTAAGGTGTTTTGTTTAACTTATCATCAAGTACACAACATATTCCTAACAATCTCCTCCAATTTATGTCTACTGGAATTGTAGGCATACATTAAGAGAAACTTGATAATAACAAAACACCCTATGAATACAGACTGATTTCTAGTAGATAAAATTAACAAGTGCTGTAAATTTATTGATAGTTATGTAGAGGAAGGTTACAGAGAATATCACAAGCCATTTTCAAGGTGCTCCTATAGACTGAGCAGATTTAGCTTATTTCCTTGACTGTCTGAACTTATTTCCTAATTTCTCATTATTTTCTTCAATCTAGTGTTGAAGTTGCTTGTAGAATTTAGATTCATTGTAACACCCCCAGATCCGGGGTCGGGGATCCGGGTCGTCACGGTCTTTCTTTCCACAATATCACTTCACTTAATTAATAATAAATAACCTTATGTTGTGACCCCACACTAACACACACCACAACCCGTTATAGTCTCAGAGATGAAATTTAAATAAGTACAAGTCTTTGAATCCACAATTTAAAAGTTATTACAACCCAAAATGATTACTTGATAAATTTACAATTAATTGCCATTATCTGCCACAAGTTATAATTATACATAATTGATTCTCAAAAGTAGATGGTCTGATCTACAATAGATCTACCTCTGCAGCTATAGCAGCTACAACATCAACGGGAAGACGCGGGACGCTTCCCACGCGCTTGCGCTGGGTCTGCTGGAGTCTGGCCATCTTTCCTAACTGTTGTTGTGTGATGAAGAAATAAAGCAAGGGTGAGCAACAAGCCCACCAAAATAATATGTATAATGATTTACAATATATGAGCCTACTCATAATACTCATGAAAGTCTTGGTCAAAAGAAATGAACCAAGTTTGATATCTTAATGCGATGAAGTCGCAAAATATTCAGTATATATACATATATACTTTTCAAAATATTGGAAGTCCTCTTCCATGCATAATATACACAAAGTCCCAGTGTATAACTGTATAAAAAAATATCGTTGCAAGGTGATCTCATATATCTAACCTTGTCTCAACGTTTTTCTGAAAATCTTTGTCATTCATAAGACAATTATTAATTAGATATAAGTTTAAAAGATGAGGTTACCAAATACCCCAATATACTTATATCTTTCCCAAATACTACTTGAACTACCACCGTTCAAGTTATAATTAATTTCAAAAGTTCATCACATAGATGAGACTACAAGACAAGATTTGAATAGATTCAATCTTTGAAATATTATTGAATGAAATAAAGTTACGAGATACTTTATTTAGTCCCGATATATATATATCCACATATATATATCTCTTAAACATTTCCTGGAACCTCTGTTATGTAAAGTATGAACAGAGTTTGAAACATCCAATGAATTTTGGAAAGGAAAAGAATTTTGGCATAAACCCGATATCTCGCTTATCAGGCAAAGATACCAATAAGTAACCTTTTCTACTGTAGATGGATGAATTCCTCACCGGTCATCACCCTGGCCGCATTAGGACCTCGCGCTAGACCGTACCCCGGCCCCTCACGCGTTGATGGACTGCCACCCAGCCACTTACACAATAATAGACCGTACCCCGGCCTGTCGCTTATGCCGACTCAATGAGATGGGCTTACTTCCCGAACGTTGGGCAAGTAATCAATTCATTTACCAAATCTGCAACCTCGTTGCGAATATAAAATACACCACAGAGCCGGATTCCCCAGGTTTTTGAGCGAGTATTTAAATCCCCTTTAAAAAGGAAGATCTTAAATATAAAAATGAGTTTTGGGATCCGCTCTGACTTTTAAAAATCATTTTGAAGACTCGAAAACACTTTAAAGAGTGTTTGGAGTAAGGCTGATTTAATGAAGTAAATCAGTCCCCGGAATATTAGAAAATATCTGAATATTATTAATTAAATAATATTCCCATAAAGAATAATCTTTATAAAAATAATTGAAGTAGAAGTATTAAAACTTATACTTGAAATAAACATTAAATAACCAAAGAAATACTTATATGAAAGTATTATCTTTATTTGAATAATCGAAAATAAGTTTGATTATTAACACCTTACTCTTTAATAAAATAAAGAATATATTACAGCACATAATCGGAGTCATAGATCCTCAAATGAATATTCAAATAATATTCATAAATAATATAAAAGAGTCATAAGCCTTCGAATGAATATTCAAATAATATTCAATAAATAATATAAAAGGAGTCATAAGTCCTCGAATGAATATTCAAATAATATTCAATAAATAATATAAAAGGAGTCATAAGTCCTCGAATGAATATTCAAATAATATTCAATAAATAATATAAAAGGAGTCATAAGCCCTCGAATGAATATTCAAATAATATTCAAATAATAAAATAAACTGAGTCATAAGCCCTCGAATGAATATTCAAATAATATTCAAATAATAAAATAAACTGAGTCATAAGCCCTCGAATGAATATTCAAATAATATTCAAATAATAGAATAAAGGTATCGAATAAACCTTATTCGATCCATAGTTTTAAAAACTATATCCATATAAATATATATATAAATATATATATATAATATACTCGGGAACATCGACTCCCGGTTTAGAAATATGTTCACCTTTTATCCCCTATACTAAGGGTATACGCAACTACTTGCTTATTTCTAGCATAGGTATTATGCAACTATAAGCATTGAAATCAACAGATAGATAACCAGATTACGAAACAGACATGCATATATACCATATCAGCATGCTCCAATATATCGCAAAATTTGCTAATAACAATCATGCACTATCACAAGATATTGCATATACATATATTTACATCACAACAACAGTATATCGGGTAGAAAACTTGCCTGAGCGACTGGGGGTTACGAATGGCTCGGGACGAGTCTGGTAACCTATAAGCAACAAGTAAGTTGGAATTAAACCAAAGTCACTTGTAAATCTATACTTTAACTAACTTAGACTCTAACGCTCGTTTTGCGCTCACTGATTCGCTTAAGTCACTCGGGTACCCTCGGCTCCACCATTTTTAATAATTTAACCTTTACGAGTTTTAAGGCGATTCCTTCGCGAGTGTCTTACCAACTGCCTAACACACTTACCAAAAATGTTTCATACTTCAATTAGTCCTTTTTGGTCTTTAACCTATGTTTCAAAGTAAGGCGAGGGAAAAAGTTTCGTTCGCGAAACGCCGTTACTTGAAATGGTCGTTTCTCCTAAACCGTGCATCGGAATCGAACGAACTACATATCAAAACGAAGCTCGTAACATGAGCTACCTAAACATGGCAGTGGTCACAATCTAGCAGGGGGTCCTCGGGTCCTAATGTTATGCACAAAACAGTCTAAAGAAAATCGGACGTTACGACGGCTATGTTTACGCGATTACCAATATTTATACCACTCCAATTCTTTACCAATTCACTACAAACCACCCAACCATCATCAATACCTCAAACACAACTTATATCAAGGCAAAGTCAGTCCATAATCTCAAGGTTTTCCAACTTATTCAACCACAAACATGATCTACTAACCATAACTTAAGATTCATTAACCATTAACCAAGATTCATATCCAAAATCACCACAAATCCAACCAAACCATCTATCATACATGGATCTTGCTATACATACATGGATATTTCTATATATACATTAATCCATCCATAAACTCATCAAAACTCAAAGTTCAAACTATAAGTTAAAGGTGAAAGTTGTTTATACCTCCTTGAAGCTTCCTAACACAACCCAAGAGCTTTGAATGCCTAAAAGAACCTTGATCCTTGCTTGTATAACCTTAATCTTTCATAAAAATTCAAGAAAACTAAAGTTATTTCTTGAAGGTTACTATTCACCATCTTCTTCCTTGATTTATTGGAAGAGATTGTGAATGAATTAGGAGCTTAAACTTATAGCATATCCATATCTATGTACAAGGAACCTTAGATAATTACCTTGTGATTTAACAATGCTTGGAACTTGATTTTTGATTTTTCTTCCTTTGAAAAAGGTGAAAAGCCGAGAGCAAGATGATAAGAATGAAATGATTTTGTGTTTTTTGATTTGTTTGGCTTAGCTTGGTTGTTCTTTTGTTTTGTTTTTGGTTAATGACCAATTTAACCTTGATTTTGTGTGGTTATAAACTAACCACATCTCCTTCCCTTTATGTCATGCTTATGTCATGCTCCTGATGTCATCCTCCCCCCTTTGTCCTCTCCTTATTGGTTGGATGACCTCATCATCCCTAACCTTCTTGATTAACCTCCTAATTGTTTGCCTAATGACCGCTGATCTGTTATACGGTTCGCTTAACTTTCGTTTTCGTTTATCGTTTGAGGGATCATACCCGGGATCTTATTACTTAGGTTCCCTTAACCTTTCTCAATATATTATATTCCTTTTATGATCCTCTCCTATAATCCTTTAATTTCAATCCTTTTTATCCTGTTACCTTATACTCAATTCTCTCCGTATCTTGTGGATTTCCGGGAAAAATCAAAGTGTTCGGAATTGGATTCTGACGATCTTTACATACACTTATATACCACATAGAGTACTAATAATATCCCATAAGATCAATAACAGAACCCCTACATAGCGTGGCATGAAAAGTTTTCTCATTCAGCAAAAACACTATTCATAAGGGTTTCAAAATTTCTCAAAAATTGGGGTTATTACAGTCTCCCCTCCTTAAAAGGATTCCGTCCCGGAATCAGATAGAAAACAAATGGGGATACTTTCTTAGCATTACACTTTCTAACTCTCGAGTCAATTTTCCACATTGTGGTTCTACCACCAAACTCTGCCTAGTTTGATAATCCTTCTCCTAAGCACTTGTTCCTTTTCACTCTATAACCCTTCCTGGTTGCTCCATATAGGTTACGTCGGGTTGCATATCTATGCGCTCATATGCCCCTATTTGACTGGCATCCGAATTACACTTCCTTAACATTGATACGTGGAACACGTTATGAACTTGCTACATATTCGGGGTTAGGGCTAGCTTATATGCTAACTTCCCAAACGTCTTAATATATCCAAGGGTCCAACAAATTGTAGACTTAGCTTTCCTTTCTTTCCGAACCTCATCAATCCTTTCCAAGGGATACCTATAACATTACTAGGTCCCCTATTTCATACTCTTTATCCTTTCGTGTCAAATCAACATACTTATCATGTCCATCTTGGGCTACTACCAGCCGTCCTCTGATTAGATCTATCATATCCTTGGTCCTTTGGACTACTGCGGGTCCGAGCATCTTGCGCTCTACAACTTCATCCTAACATAAGGGAGATCGACATTATCTTCCCTCAAGGATCTCATAAGGCGACATCTCGATAATGACATATGATCTATTGTCGTAAGATAACTCAATCCGAATTAAGTGATCATTCCAAATTCTTTCAAGTCTATTGCACAGACTCTCATTATAGCTTTTATCATTAGAGCTTCTGCTTCTCAATACCCATTCTTTTCCAGTTCGTAATCGCTACTACCTTCCGTTCCTAATATTATACTGGTTATACTTTTGCTCGTTAGCGTTCTATAACCTTTTAATAACCACGTCAACCTTAGTATCACGAATGTGTTCCCATTCCGCATACTACCACCACTTTATTACTCCTTTTTCAGTTGTTTCTATTTTCCAAAATTTGATCAATCAAATAGAAGTAAAGGAATTTGTTGAGAGATCACTATGATCATGAACACTTGTTATATTGCATAGTTAGTACAGAAGGTGGCCAGCCTTTAGTACTTGACAAGCAATTAAACAATAGCTGGTATCCTACTCGGCTTCTATCACACAGATAGATAGTCATTCGGCAATACCTCCCCTTTTGGAAGGGTTGTTCTTCTCAGCTTACATGAAATGAAAAGAAGAGAAAAGAACGAACTGAAGAGAATTGTATATATGAAAAAAATATACTGCCACAAAATATCTGGCTTGGAACCTACCTCTGAACTATAGAGGTTTGTCATAGGAGAACAAAACATATACGTATTTATATCAGCATCAAGCATTATAGCCTCGTATTTCCCATGCCTAAATATTTTCGCTATCCCGTCCATCATTCTATGGACCCACACTCTTCCTTGAGCTTATACATAATCACCTTTGAAACTCCCTCGACATCGAAAATCGAATCTGGGATCTCATTCTAGACATCATCGTTACTTGAATTCTATGCTTGCACCGCAACCTTCCTTGTATAATAATACGACTCTCTATTGATAAGAAAGAATAATTATTCACTAGGTAGATACTCTACTTAATTAGTCTATCAATGATAACTTATACACTACCACGACCTGATTAGTGGTACTCAATCTCAATACCCATTCCAATACAACTCTCACGGTTGTAATCAGCTCACTACTCGCAGAATCATTGCTGCCTTACTATGGTCCACCACTGACCTACTGTAGTCATTCATTTTCCATGAAGTCTTAATAACTAACCATACGGAGTCCATACATCTCGTATCTAATTCTCCTAAGGAGTTAACATAACCACCAATCACAATTCATGAAGAACACTCCAAACTCTGACGTACTTTCATGACATGAAGCAGATAAAATTTGCAGAAGAGTTTCGCTCAAAGCAACGATAGCAGGTTAATACCATTCTTAATCATATGCCTTCAATAGAAGACTTAACTCAAAGGTTTGTTTAGTCCTTTTTGAACTATGGTCCTGGCTTATCTCAAGATAGTATCTTCTGAGATAGATAGCCCGCTCATGGCGATTACACGAATTAAACCTTTACTAACTACTATTACGGTTGGGTATTGCACAGTCATCAGAAGGAATGTCAATCTTCCAAACCATAATACAACCTTCACAGTTTTAACCATCATCACTGTATTCCTTTGGCACAAGTGCCTATAATTATCCTCTTACCTTTAAAGTGTCGGCCACCTCTTTGGCCTTTCCTGATAGTACAATTTCCTTACAGTCAATGTCATTTTAACCACCTCCAAATAATTTTCTACCTCATTTCAATCACAACTTATGTGAAGATGTTTTCCTTAAAATCTGATGAGTAAAAAAAATCACCATTTTTCCATAAGTTATTGCCTCAGTCTTTAGAGGTTAATCACTGTCACGACTGACTCTCAACTATACTTAGAACATCTTTTATCCTGGGCCCTAATTGCCCTGAACAATTTCGACCTTTACTGGTTCGATTCATACTTTCTCGTGGTTCAACACGTGCCCCACTTGGCATCATTATAATTACGTCATATTTCCTTTATCAACATTTCTATTCTTGAGAATTTTGAATATTTCCTTTCTCCTTGTAAAACCTCTAGGGTTATCCTTGAATCGTTCCTCCTGTATTCCTTAGATACAGGGCATATCAAAATACCATTTACTACTACTAGAACCATTGTTTATATACTTCTGAAAAATTCTCCACTGATTCTTAAAGGTTATTATTACCTTAATCCTTTCCAATTCATCCTGTCAAAACTCATACTGTCCCTATTAAGGGTGAAATGCCAACTTTTATGCATTCCCCTAGGATTCATTTTAAGTTACCGATGTTCTATTCTTAATTCCACCTTTAAAAGGTACCTGCATCCTTCCACGAATAAATCAAGTCATATTTCCTTGATAGATTATCATATTCATCATTCCCACCTCGATAGTAAATGCCTAATTTCACAATAACATCTGTATACAAAATGAGGTTAATCAAAATGGCCTCCAAAAGATAACAACGGTTATCCGCTTTTCTTGCCTAATCTGGTAACGATAACATGGATGTTCTGGAAGATATTGGTCGTGTTCAACGTGAACTTCTTCTTAATAATTCCTTATTTACTTTTGTTGTTTATCTCAACAGTCACCTCAATGTTGGGATATCTTTCATATCTGGCGTCTCCCTTTCTGGGTATCATGCCACCGGTCTTACACTTCACCTTCTTGAAGGTCACTTCCTTCATCCAATTTTCTTAATTTCTTACTTTCTTATCCCCTTAGTCTATCCGCGTCTCATTATTTATCCTTCAAATTATCTCAAGGTTTCCTCGAATCCTCCCAACTTACAGGGGATAAACTATATGCATCTCTTATGCCTTCAACCGTCAACTTTAACTCATGGTGAATCACCCTCATCCTGACGATCATATACTTTTCTATTTCTATTAATAGGAGTCTTTAGGGTTTCCTCATACCCAACTCCCTTATCATTCCTCAAACTCTGTTGCCTTTTTATTCCTTTCCACTTCAATTCCTTTTTATTTTCCTTTCTCTTATCATTATTTCATGAACCAACACAACATAAGCATTGATTTCAAATATCCCGTCATTCTGGATTCGCGTCTTCAGAACGAATCTTAACAACTTTTACAGCTTAGATTCATAATTCATCATACTCGTCTGCCTTTGTTCTGGCTCTAAAGCTTTTACACTATTCTATAACCTTGGGAATTACGATCCCGAAAACAATTGGCTGAACTTTAATCAGTTTATTATAATCTCTTGCTCCGTGCCTTCCTTGGCCTTTCACCAGCGGGTGGTCTCTCTCTTGGGAGGGTAAGTGACAAAATAGTCTTTTGTGGTTCGTCAATCATTTAGAATCTCAAATGATTCATCTATTTCCTTTAGCCAGGCTCTTGCCTCGACTGGGTCAGCTTGTTCCTTGGAACTCTGAGAGCTTAGCGACTTAAAGGTCCTGAAAGAATTTCTCACCGCATTGTTTCCTCAGGGTGGTGGGTGGGAATAATAGTCTAAGTTCTGTCTAGAAAGGGCCATAAATTATCATATAGGAGTACCGTCTCGGGTCTCCTTTCCTTACTCGACTTCTGTTTCTTAAGTCTGAACATTTCCTCCTCCTCCCCATAATCGGGGTCATCCTTCATATTTTAAATCCTCATTTTCACTTCATTATGTTATGGGTTCTTTCTATCTTGATGGCGACCTCCCTGACTATCACGTTCAGGGTTTGCTCTAAATCTTATTCCTCAAACTATCTGTCATCTAAGATCTCATCCTTAAGCTCTTGAACATTTGGAACCCAAATTCTGTAGGAATACCTCATTATTCCCTTATCATCTTTCTCGGTATTAATCTCATATTTATTTGTTGGCTCTCTGCCTTCATTCATCACCTTTACTGGCACAATATGTTCTTTTCCAATAATTCGGGCTGTATTGCTATCTCAAACAGCTTTTCGGTACCGGCTCCGGTTACCTTCACTACTATTTCCATTTTCTCAAAATCTCTTATAAACTCTCCCAAAGACATTATCATCTTGAGTCTCTCCTTTTTACTAAGGGCATCAGCCACCATATTGGCTTTCCCCGAATGATAAAGAATCTCCCAATCATTATTCTTGATTAGCTCTAACTGCCTCCTATGGCATATGTTGAGCTCTTTCTACGCAAAATGTACTAGAGCTCCTATGGTTTGTGTAAATCTCGCACTTCTATCCATACAAGTAGTGCCTCCAATATTTAGGGCAAACCTATTGCCACGAGCCCAAGCTCATGGGTGGGGATATCGAATTTTATATTCCCTTAATTGTCTTGACATGTACGCGATTACCTTACCGTGCTGCATAAGCACGCACCCTAAGCCCTTGTGCGAAGCGTCACTACACTTCACAAAATCTCCTTTTCCATCCGGCAACGCCAGCATAGGGGCCGTCACCAACCTTTGCTTCAGTTCTTAAAAGCTATTCTCGCATTTCTCTGTCTATTCGAACTTCTCAGTCTTATGAGTAAGCCGCGTTAAAAGGGCTACTATCTTTACAAACTTGAACGAACCTCCGGTAGTCGACCTAACCATGGTCATCAATTCATCAGTGGTCCTTTATCCAATCTTGTCAGGATCCTCCATGGGATCCTCCTCAACAACTATCCCTTCTAGGACAACATCCTCAATATCAACATCATCTGGTCCTGCATTAGGACACTCTATCGGATCCACAATCCGATCTCCAATTAGTAATAAAACATCATCGCGCTGTTGCTCCTCAACCTCAGGGTTCGGAGTCCCGCTACTCTATACGATAACGAACTACGCTTCTATCGCTACATTTATAAGGGTTCCCATAAGGGTTTTAACTGTCAGTACTACGTTAGGTAGTCCGACTATGAACTTGGCAAGAGTTCTTATTATCTTAGTGAACTTATTATCTTAACGTCCCATCATCTCTGAGGTTTATAACGCTTAGCTCTGATACCATTTCTGTAACACCCCCAGATCCGGGGTCGGGGATCCGGGTCGTCACGGTCTTTCTTTCCACAATATCACTTCACTTAATTAATAATAAATAACCTTATGCTGTGACCCCACACTAACACACACCACAACCCGTTATAGTCTCAGAGATGAAATTTAAATAAGTACAAGTCTTTGAATCCATAATTTAAAAGTTATTACAACCCAAAATGATTACTTGATAAATTTACAGTTAATTGCCATTATCTGCCACAAGTTATAATTATACATAATTGATTCTCAAAAGTAGATGGTCTGATCTACAATAGATCTACCTCTGCAGCTATAGCGGCTACAACATCAACGGGAAGACGCGGGACGCTTCCCACGCGCTTGCGCTGGGTCTGCTGGAGTCTGGCCATCTTTCCTAACTATTGTTGTGTGATGAAGAAATAAAGCAAGGGTGAGCAGCAAGCCCACCAAAATAATATGTATAATGATTTACAATATATGAGCCTACTCATAATACTCATGAAAGTCTTGGTCAAAAGAAATGAACCAAGTTTGATATCTTAATGCGATGAAGTCGCAAAATATTCAGTATATATACATATATACTTTTCAAAATATTGGAAGTCCTCTTCCATGCATAATATACACAAAGTCCCAGTGTATAACTGTATAAAAAAATATCGTTGCAAGGTGATCTCATATATCTAACCTTGTCTCAACGTTTTTCTGAAAATCTTTGTCATTCATAAGACAATTATTAATTAGATATAAGTTTAAAAGATGAGGTTACCAAATACCCCAATATACTTATATCTTTCCCAAATACTACTTGAACTACCACCGTTCAAGTTATAATTAATTTCAAAAGTTCATCACATAGATGAGACTACAAGACAAGATTTGAATAGATTCAATCTTTGAAATATTATTGAATGAAATAAAGTTACGAGATACTTTATTTAGTCCCGATATATATATATCCACATATATATATCTCTTAAACATTTCCTGGAACCTCTGTTATGTAAAGTATGAACAGAGTTTGAAACATCCAATGAATTTTGGAAAGGAAAAGAATTTTGGCATAAACCCGATATCTCGCTGATCAGGCAAAGATACCAATAAGTAACCTTTTCTACTGTAGATGGATGAATTCCTCACCGGTCATCACCCTGGCCGCATTAGGACCTCGCGCTAGACCGTACCCCGGCCCCTCACGCGTTGATGGACTGCCACCCAGCCACTTACACAATAATAGACCGTACCCCGGCCTGTCGCTTATGCCGACTCAATGAGATGGGCTTACTTCCCGAACGTTGGGCAAGTAATCAATTCATTTACCAAATCTGCAACCTCGTTGCGAATATAAAATACACCACAGAGCCGGATTCCCCAGGTTTTTGAGCGAGTATTTAAATCCCCTTTAAAAAGGAAGATCTTAAATATAAAAATGAGTTTTGGGATCCGCTCTGACTTTTAAAAATCATTTTGAAGACTCGAAAACACTTTAAAGAGTGTTTGGAGTAAGGATGATTTAATGAAGTAAATCAGTCCCCGGAATATTAGAAAATATCTGAATATTATTAATTAAATAATATTCCCATAAAGAATAATCTTTATAAAAATAATTGAAGTAGAAGTATTAAAACTTATACTTGAAATAAACATTAAATAACCAAAGAAATACTTATATGAAAGTATTATCTTTATTTGAATAATCGAAAATAAGTTTGATTATTAACACCTTACTCTTTAATAAAATAAAGAATATATTACAGCACATAATCGGAGTCATAGATCCTCAAATGAATATTCAAATAATATTCATAAATAATATAAAAGAGTCATAAGCCTTCGAATGAATATTCAAATAATATTCAATAAATAATATAAAAGGAGTCATAAGTCCTCGAATGAATATTCAAATAATATTCAATAAATAATATAAAAGGAGTCATAAGTCCTCGAATGAATATTCAAATAATATTCAATAAATAATATAAAAGGAGTCATAAGCCCTCGAATGAATATTCAAATAATATTCAAATAATAAAATAAACTGAGTCATAAGCCCTCGAATGAATATTCAAATAATATTCAAATAATAAAATAAACTGAGTCATAAGCCCTCGAATGAATATTCAAATAATATTCAAATAATAGAATAAAGGTATCGAATAAACCTTATTCGATCCATAGTTTTAAAAACTATATCCATATATATATATATAAATATATATATATATATATATAATATACTCGGGAACATCGACTCCCGGTTTAGAAATATGTTCACCTTTTATCCCCTATACTAAGGGTATACGCAACTACTTGCTTATTTCTAGCATAGGTATTATGCAACTATAAGCATTGAAATCAACAGATAGATAACCAGATTACGAAACAGACATGCATATATACCATATCAGCATGCTCCAATATATCGCAAAATTTGCTAATAACAATCATGCACTATCACAAGATATTGCATATACATATATTTACATCACAACAACAGTATATCGGGTAGAAAACTTGCCTGAGCGACTGGGGGTTACGAATGGCTCGGGACGAGTCTGGTAACCTATAAGCAACAAGTAAGTTGGAATTAAACCAAAGTCACTTGTAAATCTATACTTTAACTAACTTAGACTCTAACGCTCGTTTTGCGCTCACTGATTCGCTTAAGTCACTCGGGTACCCTCGGCTCCACCATTTTTAATAATTTAACCTTTACGAGTTTTAAGGCGATTCCTTCGCGAGTGTCTTACCAACTGCCTAACACACTTACCAAAAATGTTTCATACTTCAATTAGTCCTTTTTGGTCTTTAACCTATGTTTCAAAGTAAGGCGAGGGAAAAAGTTTCGTTCGCGAAACGCCGTTACTTGAAACGGTCGTTTCTCCTAAACCGTTCATCGGAATCGAACGAACTACATATCAAAACGAAGCTCGTAACATGAGCTACCTAAACATGGCAGTGGTCACAATCTAGCAGGGGGTCCTCGGGTCCTAATGTTATGCACAAAACAGTCTAAAGAAAATCGGACGTTACGACGGCTATGTTTACGCGATTACCAATATTTATACCACTCTAATTCTTT
Organism: Apium graveolens; assembly: GCF_009905375.1. NCBI lineage: Eukaryota > Viridiplantae > Streptophyta > Magnoliopsida > Apiales > Apiaceae > Apium > Apium graveolens. The sequence goes on from NC_133650.1 coordinate 194,835,259, forward strand.
ACCAATTCACTACAAACCACCCAACCATCATCAATACCTCAAACACAACTTATATCAAGGCAAAGTCAGTCCATAATCTCAAGGTTTTCCAACTTATTCAACCACAAACATGATCTACTAACCATAACTTAAGATTCATTAACCATTAACCAAGATTCATATCCAAAATCACCACAAATCCAACCAAACCATCTATCATACATGGATCTTGCTATACATACATGGATATTTCTATATATACATTAATCCATCCATAAACTCATCAAAACTCAAAGTTCAAACTATAAGTTAAAGGTGAAAGTTGTTTATACCTCCTTGAAGCTTCCTAACACAACCCAAGAGCTTTGAATGCCTAAAAGAACCTTGATCCTTGCTTGTATAACCTTAATCTTTCATAAAAATTCAAGAAAACTAAAGTTATTTCTTGAAGGTTACTATTCACCATCTTCTTCCTTGATTTATTGGAAGAGATTGTGAATGAATTAGGAGCTTAAACTTATAGCATATCCATATCTATGTACAAGGAACCTTAGATAATTACCTTGTGATTTAACAATGCTTGGAACTTGATTTTTGATTTTTCTTCCTTTGAAAAAGGTGAAAAGCCGAGAGCAAGATGATAAGAATGAAATGATTTTGTGTTTTTTGATTTGTTTGGCTTAGCTTGGTTGTTCTTTTGTTTTGTTTTTGGTTAATGACCAATTTAACCTTGATTTTGTGTGGTTATAAACTAACCACATCTCCTTCCCTTTATGTCATGCTTATGTCATGCTCCTGATGTCATCCTCCCCCCTTTGTCCTCTCCTTATTGGTTGGATGACCTCATCATCCCTAACCTTCTTGATTAACCTCCTAATTGTTTGCCTAATGACCGCTGATCTGTTATACGGTTCGCTTAACTTTCGTTTTCGTTTATCGTTTGAGGGATCATACCCGGGATCTTATTACTTAGGTTCCCTTAACCTTTCTCAATATATTATATTCCTTTTATGATCCTCTCCTATAATCCTTTAATTTCAATCCTTTTTATCCTGTTACCTTATACTCAATTCTCTCCGTATCTTGTGGATTTCCGGGAAAAATCAAAGTGTTCGGAATTGGATTCTGACGATCTTTACATACACTTATATACCACATAGAGTACTAATAATATCCCATAAGATCAATAACAGAACCCCTACATAGCGTGGCATGAAAAGTTTTCTCGTTCAGCAAAAACACTATTCATAAGGGTTTCAAAATTTCTCAAAAATTGGGGTTATTACATTCATCTTCATTTTTCTGATCCAGCATTTCTTGCATCTCCTTGAGAGTTTTATTGCTTGAAATTTTCAGCTGATCTTCTAATCTGTAGAATCTTCTGGTTCATTTCTCATCCTTGAACTCCATCAACCAGTAAGGCCTCAAATGCACTCTATTTCCTGTGTATGGAATAGTCAGGACTCTTGGGAGTGCATTTGGTCCTCTCCACCTATTTCTTATCTCCTCAATTTTATTCAGTACCATCTTCTTGGCAACAATATTGAATCCAAAGTTCTTCTTTATTGAAGGGAAACTTTTTACCAGTATAGAATAACCTTCATTGAGAATCCTGTGAAGAGGCCAAGTTAGCTCTCTTCCACCCTTGTACCTGAAGACTAATCTCTCTGGAAGATGTTTGTAAGCATCAATAGCTCAAACTTCTTCTAGCTCATCCAGATAGAGATTTATGTCTGAGAATTCCTTGATGTCACAGATGAAGAGTTGATCTCCCTTGTTGACAGTTGGTTTGGGCTCGGATAATGCTTTGAATTGAAGTCTGACAGGCTTGACCTTTTTTATTGCTCTTTTTTTTGTTTTCCTTGGTTTGGTTTGGATTTGAATGTTTAGATCAGGAAGTTATAGGCTTTTCCAATCTATAGGTTCATCCTTGGGAAATATGGTGTTACCATGGAAATTCATGTTAGGATAAACCTTGAATTCAGCCTGCTCCATTATGGGCATGGCTGTTTGACTTGAGGTGGTAGACTGGGTTGACATATATTCTTCCTTATCTTTATTGAAATCCAGCTTCCTCTTTAGTTTGAGCTTATATCTTGGTTTCTTAATCTGCTTTGGTTCTTCTTTCTTTTCTTCAATCTGAGTCTCAGCTATCACAGTGGGCATTAAAGAATATGTGGTTGCAGGCTTCTTAGCTTGGTTCTTGGCATCTAAAGCAGCTTGCTGTTGTTGTTGTTTGAGCCTCACCTTTTCTTCTTTCTTAGCTTCTGCAAAATGTGGATGTGCAGCCACCACACAGATCAATTTACCATTCTTGTAGATTTTAGCAATTCTTTTCTTCAAGACTGTGTCTCTGGGATCTTTGAAGAAAGCAATAGACCTACCAACAGCTTCTTCTCATCAGGCTTGGTGGTTTCATAAATTAGGTCCAATGGATTTTTGTCTGAATTCTTTGGTTAATTTCTCTTACGCTGAAAAATCACTTTGGCCTTTGGAGATTTTATTGCTGAGGGTTGACCCCTATCCATGTTCCCTAAGCTCATGTCATTGATTTAAATTGGTCTCAATTGAGAGAAATGAGAGAAGTCTTTGTCTTGTTTCTCAATTGGACCAAATTTCTTCTTTGATGTTCTCATCAAGCTCCTTCCATTTTTCTTTCAACTCCAATTCAGCTGCTGCTATATTGATCAAATCAATGCTATCAAGAACTGGTGGCTTAGAGAAAGTAATTGCTTGAACTATCACTTTACTGACTTGTATGTTGTGCAATTTATCCCCCTCACTAGCTGACTCTCCCTGGCTAACTGGAATGATAGAATCTTTCTCCCCTTTTTTTAGCATCAAGTTGAGCAGAGTTTGAGGTTTGTATAGCCACTAATTTCTGAAGAAGCAGTGTCTGTTGAACTTGATGGAGTTGGATTTGAGTGATAGAGGTTTCTTGGGTCTTTAGCCTAGTTTCCAAAGAATTCACCTTGCTACTTATATCAGAGTTTTTCCTGAGTTGCCTGTTGATATCTAACATTGTTGTGTCCGGAAGCATAGACTCCACTCTTTCAGTGATGTCCTTTTTTTTTTGCTAAATAGTGATGTCCTTTTTGACTTGACCAATCTCTGTCTTGAGCTCAGAAACATCTTGATTTTGCTTGAGAGATTAGATTTTATGCAAGTGAAGAGACTCAAGGTGTGCTTGGAGAAGACTCTTGGTGTTGGCATCTGTAGTGGCTTCAAGAGCTATCTGAGTCTGATAAATTATATTGAAGAGAGTTTATTTGAAGTGGTGCTCACTGTAGTCATTGCTAAACATCCATGCTGGAGTGTTTGTGCTTGAGCTAGGACCTGCTTCTCCCCCTACGTCCATGAAATCTTCTTCATCATCATCACTATCGTCCCCAAAATTGTCTTCAGAACCACCAGTTGGATATTCAAAATCATCACTAGCTGTGGAGGGCATGGCAGTGATTGCATGCTTGGCCCTTTGCATTGAAGCTGTTGTGTAATAACTCGAAATTTTGAGACCTTGTAAAACGTTTAATGAATAGTAATCCTGATGGACGGAAAAAACTTTTAAGCCCACACTATGTAGTACATGAGGAAATGAGTTTCGGGGTTGATATTACGATTATACGTACTAAATGAGTGTATGTAAACGCTATTAGTTTTTGAAAAAATGAACTTTGAAAAACGACCGTATTTACGACTCATCGAGGATTACGGGAATCACAATATAATTACGAGATTAAAACCCTACGGATTTATATTCAAGTATGATAATTAAAAATATAAGGAATAAATACTAAAGGAATTACGTCGCGAACCATTTACGAGTAAGTATTACGAAAATGTTTAAGCGACCGAGCGAACGCGTAAACGATTAAATAAATGCAATGCACTAACTAAACCATGGTAAGAAAGTAACCATGGTTACTTCATCAAATAGTGAGCTAACCATAGGATGATCAAGCTAGCTAGCAAAATAGTGTGCTAAGGAAGCTAACCTATGTAGATAGCTTGTAACCTAGCAAGCTACTTAAATTATGTCCCCAAGATTTGCAACAAGAATAAACCTAGGATTCAACCTAGAAGAATAAAAATCAAGTGGAAGATATCACACCTCATTTCCTAGAAGCAACCAAGAGAAACAACCAAGAGAAGCAAACATAAATACCCCCCACCCCTTAACTTCTTCCATTCGGCAATTTCAAAAAGGGGGAGGAATTCAAAAATCAAAACTCAAGTTCAAGCCATGGTAAAATCATCCCATTAATTCTCAAGCTTCCTAGAAATTAAAATATGGTAAGAAAATTCTTTCATCTCTATCAAGGTTTGATGGATGAAATAAAATCAAGAAAGTCAATAGTGAATAGTATGAATAGTAACCTCTCTTTGGTTTCTTGATTTCAATGGTGGTTTTAGGTTCCAAAAATCATACCAAGCACTTCCAAGCCTCCACCATCCTCAAGAACACATCTCAAGCTTTCAATAAAGGTAAAAATATGTGGCCCAAATTTATTTAAGATTCATTTTAAGATCCATTTAGTATGTGGTAGTAAACCTAGTTCAATGAGTGGTATTGATGAAATCTTGGTGTTTAAGTTAAGTAGATTTAAGGTTGATTATTATTGCATTAAGAACGTGATGTTCTTGAGAGGAGTTTGTGTGTTGATGATGAAATGATGATTGTTGGTGGTTGTGTTAAGAGTTAGGGCGTAAATGAAACCCCGATCGTAAACGTAACTCCGTTAATACCAACAAATCGTAACTTTAAGTTTCTGCAGAAAGTCCTGAAGTTGTAAACTGTAGTTTCTTGAGAAATAATCCTTTATTATGATAGAAAATTTTATAAGGATAGATTAGGCGCTTAAATAGATTGATTCCGATTTACGGATCAAAAGTTATGGTTGTTTTTCTAAAAGTGATTTACGTGACAAAACTGCTACAAATCACGAACTTTGAAAATCTAAAGGATCGACTTCAAAGTGTTCATAAATCATGAAATTTTTACAGAGAGTAACATATTGAGTTTCCTAACTGCCATAAAAATTTCAAGTGAAAATGATGATTTATCAAATTTATAAAATATCGGAGCCGAGACCGCGCGATTAGAAACCGTAGAATCCATAAGCGGAGCCGACGGCGATAATGAGAATGAACCTAAGATACTTAGAAGAATAAAGCGACCATAATGTGAATAATGACATAAATGAATAATAAGGGTAGTATAAGTTGAGAGGGTGCATAATAAGTAGCACATGAGTTCGAGTCACCGTAAATTAGAATGGGACCTAACGAAGTGAATTGTGTTTATGGTTATAGATTTCTGAGCAGAACCTAGAGCATCCTCCACCTCGAGATACCCAGGCAAGTTTACGAACCCAACTCCATTTACTATTGTGTTGTGAAAGTATTGTTTTATTATCATTGCATAAATACCATGTTTGTCATGATACGTAGTTGTTAAATTTTCGCATAATGTAGCGATGTTGTACGATAAGTATATATCATGAAATGTTATTCCGCTTTAAGCGTGACGTATTATATAAGACCGAGAGTCGGTCGGGATTTAAGATAAAACCCAGGAATCATTCCGGTGATATTATAGGACAGTTATAAGTCCATAGTAGTACGTTTTAAAAGGGACTCAACGTACACTTACAAAATATTAAAATACCTCGAACTTTTATTAAAACAATTTCCCAACGATCATATTGCCTCAACTATATTTTATTGTTCGAATAATAAATACTATATACTTATTCTTTTATCATGGGAGTAGTATACCCCGACAATTATTTATTTCAAACATGATTAATCATTAAAGATTATTAATTGCGTAGGCATAAACTAGTTGAGGAATATTATTTCAAATACTCTTTTAAAGAGTAAACTCATTCGAGGTTTAATTATTTATCGATTATCATTTAATTAATTATTATTTATTAAAGGGTTTATTTTTTGATTTAAAAATCATAGATCCGATTTAAAACATACTTTCTGATTTCGAAAAATCATTCGAATAATTTCAGATCATCGGAGAATATTACTCCGACTTATTTAATATTTTGAATATAGTTTCAAGGAGAAACTTTTTCCCCTTATTTAATTATCTGTTGACAATGGTCAACTCACACCCTTAGTACTTCCTCCGAAACTTTCAGAAGTACATATATATATATATATACAGTAAAGTTATGCCTATCAACAAGCAAAACGCTTGGAGGAACTTCGATGTGGTTCGAGTTCTCGAGATATGATAGGATTTCCTAAAGGACAAGGGAGGGATAGGATCAAAGTGCTTCGTGTATTAGATAGACTACTGGTACCGTAGGAGACGGTACAATATGTACCTATGGATCTGCGAAGTGTGTGTATACCCGAAATGAAGACACATAGCCCGTATGCGGCAAGGGTGATAACCGAGATGCGAAGGTGTTGTCCCTCTACTAGTAGAAAAGGTTACTTTTATCGTAGTACGACTGATCATCGTATGCGGTGGCTCCAACGAATGTCCTAATTCTTCCAATTGGAATTGTGATGCAATACCGTAACCCAAGCCTAGGTGCTGGGATTACTATTAAGGTATTTGCAGGATAATAAAATCCCTTAAAGAATTGTTTTCATAAGAAGGTGTGTATCACCAAAGAAAACTATTTTCGAATAAAATATAATTATCGTATAGGATGTTATCATACAGTCATTTTCATACTGTACATTATTATGCTGGGCATTATAGCTCACACATATTTTCTTAAATTGACACAACACAACAGTGAATCAAGATGCCTGCCATGAGAACCACAGCCAGGAAACGGGTAGGAAATGGCCAGCTGTTCCGTAGATTGTTTGGTGTTGTACCACGGGTAGTCCGAATAAGATGGATTAGTTTTCAGTTGTTTTTAGTTCGGCTTATTTATAAGTATGACTTATGTAAGATAATAAAAAAGAAATGTATATTTGGCCGGAGGACTAGCTTTACTTAAAGGTTACTCCCCGGTAAGACTAAATTACTTTTGGGTTATAATAATTATCACTTGATGGTTGAAAGTACTCTAGATATGATGGTTCATTTCCAAGACAATAACCTGTAAGTGTGTGTGTGTGTGATAAGTGTGGGGTCGTGAAGCGTGAGTATTTATATATTATAGTGTGAGTTGTGTGGTTGTAATAGTTTGGATGGCATGGCCTCCGAGATTCCTGACCCCGGGTTTTGGGGTGCCACATGTTGTGTGCACCAAGTTGAGAATTCTCTCAGCAGCCTCATGGTCCTGTTCAGCCAAAACTTGATAAGCTGGAACATGGTGAGTAAATGCTTCAGCTTCATAAGAAACAAAGTCTAAGAAAGCTTGATAATCTTGCTGAGATAGCTATTTCTTTTCAGCTTTATTGACATCCCTTAACTCACTAATAATGGGCTCTTCCCATTCTTCAGTACCTAATTTTCTCTCATATTCTCTCTGTTCTTGCACCAAGGGCTCCCCTTGGCTTCCCAACTTCACACCCTCACCTTCACCATCTAAGGTGGGACTCCACTCACTCACTTTTGCCAAGATGGAAGAAATAACTTGCAAAGGTTCACTCTTTTCCTCTCCTTTTTCCTGAGATCAAGTCAGCCTCTCACTATGTTCACTCCCTTCCCTCAATCCTAGGAGTGATTTTACAACTACTAAATCATCTGCACTTGTAACAATAATTGAGATTTCAAGTGGTACATTGACATTCAACAGATGAGAAACATCCGTCAAGGTAGTAGTTAAGAGTTTCAAGGGATGACTTCTGTTAAGCACATCCGTCGAGATATTATTACTAGTCAATAGATGAAGAATATCCGTCGAGATAGTAGAAATGACAGAGTTTGGAGTTGAAACTACTGTAGAATCTGTGGTAATTGATTTGAGATTTTATACAGACTTCTCATTAGAGTCAGAAAGGAATGGTGAGTGAGCCAACAAATCATCTAAAGGATGATGCTCACTTGCTTGAGATTTTGGCTTTTCCATGAGAGTTAAAGATGGAGAATCATGAATTGATGTGTGAATCATATCCACATCCAAAGAATTTATGGGTGAGTTTTGTGTGTGAGGTGCTTCTACTGTAAGAGATTTTGGCTGTGACTCCACATTTACAGGAGCCGCATCAAACTGAATTTGAGAAGGTGCTGTAACTGAGTCTTTGGCTGTAGTTTGCACAGTGTGTGCACTAGATTTCTTCTTTCTTTCTTGTGTAAGTTTGGGGTGAGCCTGTGTCCCTAACCCTCTTGGCATGTGCTCTTGGTTGAGAGCTTGTTTTAATAGTGACATTCTTTTGGGAGGATGAAACTAGTAAAGAACTAGAATCCTTATTAAGCACTACAGTTTGTTGGGAAACTGTAGTGTGGCTGGGATTGGTTACACACACCTCTCCCTCCTTATCCTTAGGGTTTCATTGATTTTCACCCTGTCCCTCACGAGGCTCACTACCCTTTACACTCCCCTCTTGGTTTTTAGTGGATTTTAAAACTAGTTTCTTCTGAGAGAAACTAGAGTGGGTTTTCTTTGACTAGGATTTGGAAATTTTTGATTTTGTGGCTTGGGTAGGCACCTGTTTGGTCACTATCACAGGTGCCATGGCCACAGTTGTTTACAAAGAAGTTTGTGGTAGAGAAGTAGTAGGGAAATAAGTGTTTACCTCACTTACTTGAGGCTTCTTTATAAATTGAATGTAGATTAGGGGAACCTCCTTACGGTGATTGGCCCTGTTAAGATCAGCAATAACCTTTCTCTCTTGGACCCAACAATTTAACTTGTTTGTTAGGTTATCAATTGAAAGATTCTCAGAAACAAAATTAGCTATCATCATAAAAAATCTAGCATAATAGATGTTCTTAGACCTCTTCTTAATGTCTCCTAATTTACTCCCTAATTCATACATCACAGAGGTGCTAAAATTAAAATACTTATCACTAAAAAGCATATAAAGCATGTTAACAAGTGAATATGTTACAGCATCAAAATTGCTAACTTTACCTGGAAATACTTTAATAAAAGAATCACATAGGAAGCTCAATTCTTTTCTAAAGCCCATTCTCCTAACTTCACCTAACTTGGTGGCAGTAAGAGCATAACCCATAGAAATAAGCATGTTATTCACATCAGTGTCTGTGTGTGGAGCAAGAGTGTAATTTTCAGGTAATTTAAAGCATTTTTCAATAACATCATAGTTAATACAGTGTTCCATACCTTTAAGTGTGATGGTAATGGTTTTATCCTTGGAGTTGAACACAACATTGGTCCAAATCTCCTCAACAACTTCACCATAGATGATTGGAGACTCAAGCGTAGCATAACTCAGTTTGCAGCTTTGAATGAAGTCCATCATTTTATGATAGTCTTCAGATGCATGAATTTTCTTGTTCACCAAAGCTACGAAGTTGTTCTTTTCATGGACATACCCAGTTTGAGACATAATTTTGACTACAGGTGCCATTTCTGTGATTGAAAGTAGTTGCAGAGAGGGGGTTTTTGCTTTGGAGACGAAGAGAATTAGAGAAATTATTTGAGAAAAATAAAAGTAAAAATGAAAATGAAATAGGATTTTATACTTTCTAAAAAAACGGTTAAAAAGTAAAAGCAAAAATAAGGTAACCAATCAAATTAGCCCAAAATAGCCGTTAAAAAATAAAGAAAATTGTCAAAATTCTAATAATTATCCATCAAAATGTACCTACAGGCTGTAATTAAATTCGACGGATAATGCCTAGAATTAACGACTAAGATTGAGAGCAATTTGATGGAAAAGAATTAAGAGTACCCAGAATAATATTTGATATTTCAACAGATGATACCATGAAATTCAATGGATATTCATTTTCAATGGATAATGACCATCCGTCGAGATGTAAATTCTGACTTAGCGAAAATTTCATCTTTGACAAGAAACATCAAATTTTATTCTGGCCGCATTTCAATTTTCTTAGACATCAAAATAGATTAAGAGTAATTAAGCATACCTAACTCACTTACTAACCTAGTAATGGTGAATTCATCAAGTGGCTTGGTGAAGATGTTTGCAAGTTGCTTCTCACTTGGAACAAAATGAAGTTCCACAGTACCATTCATGACATTCTCTCTAATGAAGTGGTACCTGATGTCAATGTGCTTGGTCCTTGAATGTTGTACTGGATTTTTAGTGATTGTAATAGCACTTGTGTTATCATAGAAAATAAGAATCTTATTCACCGATAGACCATAGTCCAATAGTTGATTTTTCATCCATAAAATATGTGCACAACAGCTACCTGCAGTAATATATTCAGTCTCAGCTGTAAGAGTAGAGACTAAATTTTACTTTTTACTAAACCAGGATACTAGCTTATCTCCTAGAAAATAACAGGTTCCTGTAGTACTTTTATTGTGATCTGAATTGGCTTTCTACTTCTACTGATGGCTCAAAAAATGTTGATCTTTGCCTTTTGACGGATGATGCACTTGGTCTTTCGACGGATATTGAATTATGTGCTTCATTTGTTATAGATTTTTCTGCACTATCCTTAGACATTGTTTCTTGATCACTTTCATCATCACTATCATCACAGATCATCACGACATTTTCAAATTTGAGGCTTTCATGGAAATCTCCATCTTGCAGTCCTTTAATCTTTTTATCATCAAACACAACATGTACAGATTCCATAAAACATATTGGTTCTAAGATTGTAGACTCTGTATGCTTTTCCAACTGCATATCCAAGAAAATTCCTTCATCTGCTTTGGCATCAAACTTTCCATGCTGATCGGTTTCATTTCTTAAGATATAGCATTACAACCAAAGACATGAAGAAAGTTTAATGTTGGCTTCCTGTTCTTGAATAATTGGTAGGGTGTCATGCATTTTGCTTGATTAACCAATGAAAATTCTAAGTGTGGCAATTTACAGCTTCTGCCCAAAAATATGTTGGTAACTTTGATTCTTCTAGCATAGTTCTTGCATCTTCAATAAGAGATCTGTTTTTCCCTTCCACCATTCCATTTTGTTGTGGAGTTCTTGCGGCTGAAAAATCATGCATGATCCCAGTCTCTTCACAAAACAATCTCATCACCGAATTCTTGAACTCGGTTCCATTGTCACTCCTGATTTTTCTAACTTTGAAATCAGGATGATTGTTAACATGCCTTATGTGATTGATGCTAATTTCACTAGCTTCATCTTTGGATTTGAGAAAAAAAGTCCAAGAGAACTTTGAGAAATCATCCACAATTACTAGGAAATATCTTTTCTTTAAAATGGACAACACATTGACTGGTCCAAATAAATCCATGTGCAGTAGGTGTAAAAGTTCTTCAATTGTTGAATCAAGCTTCTTTTTGAATGATGCCTTGATCTGTTTTCCTTTTTGACATGCATCACACAATCCATCCTTTGAGAATTTCACTTGAGGAATGTCTCTTACCAAATATTTCCTGACTAATTCATTCATAGTCTTGAAATTAAGATTGGACAACATCTTGTGCCATAGCCAACTTTCATCTTCACTTGCCTTGCTGAAGAGACAAGTGACAGATTCTACATTTGATGAGTTGAAGTCAGCTAGATACAAATTTCCTTATCTCACTCCAGTGAGAACCACTTTTTTTTCTTGTTGGTCACAACACAGGCTTCAGAATTGAATATTACTGAGTTGCCCTTGTCACAAAGTTGGCTGATACTCAACATATTATGCTTGAGTCCATCCACTAGGGCAACTTCCCCAATGATGACATTGTTATAACGACTCGTATATTTTGTATTACTTAAAAGTGTAATGGTTGAATAATTAAATAAATAAAATATGTGTATCGGTTCTATCAATTGTGTGTTGTTTTGTTAATATTTATGTTTAATTAGTGGTGTTTAGGGATTATTTGTATAATTAATTATTGAGTCGTATTGTTTTACTTTCGCTTTTAAAAGTGGATTTATTGCAGATTTATTTTCATAAATATTTGGATTGTCTCTAAAATTGTTTTTATAGTTTTATATAATAATTATTTTGGGATTTTATAAAATTTAGAAATCAATATTTTATTAATTATTTATTTTTAAATGATTTTCTGATTATATTTATCTGTATATTCAGTATTTAATTCCAGGATGCTTCAAAAATTATGAAATTAATATTTCATTAAGTTTAGAATATTTTGAGAATTTTAAAATTATTTTAGGAATTTTTCTAATTAAATTCACATGTGCATTTATTCGTTAATTTGTTAAATCCGGATATAGTGCGTGTTTGAATATTTCGTATTTAATTATGAAACTTTTATATTATTAACTTTCGAATATTCCGTGAATTTTGGTATTGTATTTGTAATTTTTTGATGAATTTTCATGCGCACCTCGGTACGTTTAATTGGGGAAAAACGAATCAGAATTTGTAAAAAGAAACGGGGCAGGGATACATGTATTACATTCAGGGTATTATTTTTGATGCGTGTCCATAGTTTGGGGTACGTGGTTGCAGTTTGGGGTTTTAGAAAATAAAATTTTCTTTATCTTCTCTTCCTCCTCCATTTTTCCGATTGAATTAATCAATATCTTCTCCCTTATCTCTCTATTCATCTCTCTCGCTCTCCAATCTCTCTTCTCCTTCTCTCACAGTCTCTCTCCTCCTTCCCTTCTCCGCTTCTTCTTCTCTGTTATTTCCGTTCACCGCCATTTTCGTTTTTCTGGCCCGTTTCCGGTGAGCCGCCGCTTGAATTCTTAGCTTAGCTGGTTCAGTTTTGTGCTATTAATTCATGAATATACATATATATATACGTATATGTGTGTACCTATGTATGATTGTGTGTGTGTAACTGTGTGTGTGTGTGGCGTGGTGGCGCGTGTGGTGTGTTTTCTATGTTTGTGTTTTGCGTGTTTTGGCCGCTCTTCTTGGCTCCTGTTCTGTTTTTGTAGATTTTAATTTGGGAATTATTATATTAATTTTTATAATTTTTCTGCAGGAGTTTTATTGACTGATTTCATGAAATAAATTATTCGTGCGGGAAATGATTTTTAAGTAATCGGTGGAATTTATTTGGAAACCCGTATTATATCGGGCACCAATAAATTTTGTCACCGTCGACGATGAGCCTCGGCGAGGTGACGGTGGACTGTGATGAATTATTCTGAGTCCTAAATTTATAAAACAAATAAATTAGTTCGTAAAGTCAGTTTTTGAAACGTAAATAGTTATTTATTGTAAAAGTCGTATTATGACATAAATTACGAAACTGTGATTGTTGTGTTGTGGACGTCGATTATGTTTCGACGGGTAGTTCAATGAATAGAGGAGTCCCTAGCCAAATTTTCCAAAAATTATTTTAATTACGAGAATACTAGTCAAGCGTATATATTTTTAAATAAATATTGAATGAACCCTTATTGTTGCGTGTATTATATTAATACGTATAAGTACGAGTCGAGAATTGCTATCATTCGGGTAAAGTGATTAGCGAGGATATGTCAAGCATAACTGGTCGTCTAACATAGGATATTTCAATTCTGTAGGTTCAATTCGAAGGACTTGAAAGTTAAAGTCGGTTTAAAGTCGAGCTAGTGTATAATTGTAAAGCTTCACAAGGCAAGTACCCCTGAACAAATCTTTTACGGTTTAGTATATATGAGTAACTGTTGATTTAAATTGCGTAGTGGAACATAACATTTTTAGTTAATTATCCCCCATATTTGAAAATTATCTTATTAAAATAATGTTTTGGGAAAAAGTAACTTCTGAAAATGCCTATCTCAAAATTACGAATAAAATTGTAAAGGTTTTGGAAAGTGTACTGTGATAAATTATTTTAACAAGAGATAGGTTTAGGTGGTTTTAGAAACTGGATAAACGGATCAGATATTGGATGGTTACGTAAGAGGCCCGTAATGGCCCGACGGGTTTGCCTAAGTGGCTAAGCCGGTTGCGCACCCTATTTGAACCGCTTAGTCCAGCGTGACAGAGACCTAGCTAGTCTCTGAGTTTCGGAACAGGTTTATGGTGGGATAGACTGATCAGATGTGCCTAGGATTCATCCAATATATATCTGATTTTGCTTTTGTGGTTCCCGTAAAAGAATAGATGACTTTGGTGTTCCTGTAATGGAACAGTGGTTTTATAAAAGAAAATAGCATGCTAAAATTGGACTCTGGTATTCACACAACACACGACAGATGATACGTTTTATAGAGCATGCTAGTTATTGATATGCAGTTTATACTTGTTTTACTGTGCTCATAATAATTTATGATTTATGTACCTATAACTATTTTCATAAACTACTTTACTTGTTATTCATATAGTGGTACTGTTGAGTAATTGATTGCTCACCCTTGTAGCTTGTTTTGTGTGTATATATATATATATATATATATTACAGATGCCTAGAAGACCCATTCAACCCAGTCAGACTAGAGTCCCAGTCCCTCCCGGTCTCGGCTTCTCAGAGGTAATTTGTATCAGATCATCTGTGGTCTAATGAGTTGCTTATAAGTTAGTGTGTCAGACTTTTTAATAAATGGTTGTGTAATAGTGAGTAGCTTAGATCATACTTGAACCTGGATCAAATCTTGGTTTTGGGGTTGTGTTAGTGTAATAATAATAATCTCATAGTTTATAATTGTGGTTTGTTATATTTAGTGACATTAACTCCTGACCCCGGGGCTGAGGCCGTCACAGTTTGTATCAGAGCTACAGGTTCAAGTCCCTGATTTATGTTTGGAATCGAGTCAAAAGGGTATAGAAACTATGTTCTAAGGTGTGAGTCAGCAACTCATTTAGAGGAGCAAACCTAAAGTCAGTCGAGGGTTTCGAAGGCGTTACCCTGGAATCTATTGATATTTTGATAGAACAGCCTTAACCTTATCGTGTCTTTCCTGTATATTAATATTACTGGTAGTGGCCGATAGTGATATCCAATTCTCCATCCCGAGAGAACAGATCTGATTCAGACATCTCAGACTCAGAGAAGACTCTAGATGTTGTAGCTGAGGAGACTTATTTACCTCCCCCACCAGTGCCTCAGTTTATTCCGAGAGATATACCTAGACCTAGTGCCCGTCCTCATTGGGTGCGAAGGTCAGTGTCAACTGTTAGAGATTTTCCACCAGGTTGTGGACCCAGCTCTTCTTTCCCTAGACCTCCAGTCCCTCCTTCTGCTCCTACAGGTTCTTTCTCCCCGATTTCCTATCATGTTCATCAGGCGGTTAAAAATTCCTTGCTTAGAGAGTAGAGCCCGGACTTGGCAGCCCATCTTGATCGAGTGCCAGTTGGACCCTTCCAGGGTATTCCTATTCCCTCACCTGACATTCAGGCCAGAGTGAGGTCCTTTACCTAGACTGCTGTTGAGCGAGCTGATCTATTGACCCTTTCATTAGCTCTGAGTTTAGGGTTATCCAGTACCAGGATTTGGTTAACTGGTTGGTGTTTGAGTTGGGTTTGATTGGTGGTAGTGGCAGTTACTAGAGGGGAGTTGCAACAATAGTAGACATAGCTCAGATCCGGTTACTTCAGGAGTTCTATAGTTTGTTTTATATGTGCATTATGTTGTTGTAGCTTGTATTAGGTGGAGGCTGTTATGACACCAAATTTTATTTTGTATTCAGTTTTATTATCAGCGTTGTAGCTGTTTAGTTGGATATTTGTACTACTGTCGTATTGTAGTTCTTTTATATAAAAGCTGTTGTTGGTTTTTATAAAACTTTTGCACTGTTATTATTGTTGTTACTATGATTGTTGTATTTGTTGTTGGTTTTTGTTAAATTTAGCATGGATCGTGGGTGGACCCCAATCAAATGAGGATGGGAATATTTTATTGTGGCAGTGTTCTTCTGACACATAAAAATGTTGCTACCCAGGGGCAAAATTTTCCTATTAAACTTTTTTTGTGTTTCAGGAGAATGCCGCCCAAGAAGAATATCCCATCCAATTCCTCTAGTAGAGACTCTGTTGGGGGCCTAGCCATGGGTGAATTGCTAGATTTGCTGCGCCAACAGTCTAATCAGATGGCTCAACAACAAGAACAATTCCAGCAGCAGCAACAATAATTTATGCAACAACAGCAACAACAGCAACAATTCATACAACAACAGCACCAACAAATCCAACAACAGCTGCAGCTTCAGCAACAACACCAACAAAGAAAGCCGAACCAAACTGTTAGTTTTAAACCTTCTAATATGTCAAACCCCTAGAGTTTAAGGGCGAAGTAAACCCTGTTACTGCCAAAATTTGGCTTAAGGAAATGGAAAAGGCTTTTATCCTCATTCAAATAAGTGATGATTCTAAAATGGTTTATGCGAGTTATTTTCTTAAGGGTGAATCGATTTATTGATTGGAATCCTCTCGTGCCTTGGAAAAAGAGGAACTTGTTTCTTGGAACAGGTTTACAGAGTTGTTCTTGGAAAATTATTTTCCAGATTGTTTACAAAATCAGTTGGAAGTTGAGTTTCTGGAGTTGAAACAAGGTGAAAAAAGTGTGTCTGAATATGAGGCCAAGTTTACGGAATTGGCCTGATTAGTTCCTGGGTATATGAGTACGGAGATTCAGAAAGCAAGAAGGTTTCAACAAGGATTGAAGCCTGAAATTCAGAGCAGAGTTGTGACTTTGTAACTCAAGACATATCCTTCCATAGTTCAGGTCACCCTAGTAATTGAGAGTGATCAGAAGTTGGCCGTCAAGGAAAAAGGCGATAAGAAGAGGAAGTCTGAAAGAATTACTGAAAAGGCGGATCAAGAAGAATCTAGTCAGAAGTTTCCCAAGCAATTTGGCCGAAATTGGAACAAGAGATTAAGAAGATAAGGATTTTCCCAGGTAAGGCCAAATGCCATTTCAGTTTCTTCTACTCCAACCCAGTCAGTCACGCCAGCAGTGGAATATAAGTCGTGTGGCAAGAGGCATAGTGGCCAGTACAGAAAGGACGTCCAATGTTTTAAATGTGATCAAAAAGGCCATTACGCGTCAGAGTGCAGTTCAGGGAATCCCAGAGTTACTCGCTTCAAGTGTGGTAAAGATGGACATATTTCCATGAATTGTAGGGCTTCTACTCAAGGTAGCGTAGGAGGTGGTGCATCCCAAGGACCGGAAACCAGCACAGCTAGAGCCAGAACTTTCAAGATGACCAAAAGATCCAACGCTCAAGACTCGGATGTAGTTACAGGTACGCTTTCTCTTAATTCTGTACTTGTTAAAGTTTTGTTTGATTCAGGAGTGTCTAAGTCCTTTATATCAAAAGAATATGCGAGTAAAAAGGATTTAATGTTGGAAGACCTAGCTGACCCCTTGACCATAGAAGTGGCCAATCAGGATAGAGTTTCAGTGAGCCAATTTTGTCCTAAGTGTCACCTAGAAATCCACGGGCATTCTTTTTCAGCGGACCTAATACCCTTTCGAGTTAGGAGAGTTCGATATGATTCTAGGAATGGATTGGTTGTCCCAATATAAGGCAAATATTGAATGTAAAAAAATAAGATTGTGATGTATAAAGAGAATAATGTCAGGATAAATTATCAAGGACAGAAGCAGGAAAAGAAATTTCTCTCGATACTGAAAGCAAAGAAACTGTTGAGACAAGGATGCAAAGCTTACTTAGCCCACATTGTAGATACCGAGAAAAAGGCACCTAATTTGGACGAGATTCCAATAGTAAGGGAATTTTCAGATGTTTTTCCAGATGAGTTGCCAAGATTGCCACCAAATCATGAGATCGAGTTTTCTATTGATCTAATTCCTGGAGCAGAACCAGTTTCAAAGGCTCCCTATCGTATGGCCCCAGTGGAAATGAAGGAACTAGCTAAGAACCTTCAGGAACTTCTGGATAAGGGAGTAGTTAGGCCAAATGTATCCCCGTCGGTGTACCAGTGTTATTTTTGAAAAAGAAAGACGGGAGCATGAGATTGTGTATTGATTATCGGGAGTTAAATAAGTTAACCATCAAGAATAAGTATCCCCTACCCAGGATTGATGACTTGTTTGACCAGCTTATGGGAGCGTGCTGTTTCTAGAAGATTAATTTAAGATCGAGCTATCATCAGCTGAAGATCAAGCCTGAGGACATACCAAAGACTGCATTCAGAACCATATATGGACATTCTGAGTTCTTAGTGATGTCATTCGGATTGACCAATGCACCAGCAGCTTTTATGGATCTAATGAACCGAGTGTATAAGGAGTACTTTGATAAGTTTGTTATTGTATTTGTTGATGACATCCTCATCTATTCAAAGACTAAAAAGGACCATACTGAAAATCTGGGGATTGCTCTACAAAGGCTGAGAGAGAAGCAGTTGTACGCTAAGTTTTCGAAATGTGAATTTTGGTCGGATGAGATTCAGTATTTAGGTCATATAGTGGGTACGGATGGTATCAAAGTGGATCCTGTAAAGATTGAGGCTGTATCCAGATGGGAACAATCAAAGACCTCGAAAGAAGTTAGAAGTTTTGTTGGGTTAGCAGGTTATTACACAAAATTTGTAAAAGACTTTACCAAAATTGTGACTTTATTGACTAAGCTGACCAGGAAGAATAAAAAGTTTATTTGGACTGAGAAATGCACAGAGAGTTTCCAGGAGTTGAAAAAGAGATTAGTGACAGTACCGGTGCTAACATTTCCAGATGAAATGGGAAATTTCGTGATCTATAGTGATGCTTCTTTGAAAGGTTTAAGTTGTGTGCTGATGCAACATGATAAAGTTATTTCCTGTGTGTCCAGACAGTTGAAACCCCTTGAGCAGAAGTATCCACTACATGTTTGGAATTAGCAGCAATAGTGTTCACATTGAAGCTGTGGAGACACTACTTGTACGGAGAAAAATGAGAGATCTATACAGACCATAAAAGTTTAAAGTACATATTTACCCAGAAGGACTTTAATATGTGACAACGAAGATGGTTGGAGCTTATTAAGGATTATGATTGTTCTATTAACTACCATCCGGGAAAAGCCAATATAGTAGCAGATGCCTTGAGAAAGAAAAGATTGAATGTGATTAGAATTGTTGAAGTACTACAAAAGGAGTTGGAAAAGCAGGAAATTGAAGTTCGAGTACCAGAAGGTAATAAGGAGCAATTGTATGAAATCACTTTTCAGCCAAAATTGATGGAAAGAATTAGAAAGTGTCAAGAAAAGGTCATGAATAAAGGATTGGATAGTTTGACTGGGGAAGAAGTTTGTACTCAAAAGGATAGAAAAGGTGTGTTTAGGTTTTCCTCGAGAATATGCATCCCAATGTGACTGAACTGAAAAATGAGATTTTGTGAGAAGCCCATAATTCTAGATTTTCTGTTCACCCTGGGAGTACCAAGATGTATCAGGATTTGAAGCAGAATTTCTGGTGGCCAGGAATGAAAAAGGAAATAGCAGATTGGATTAGTAAATGCCACACTTGTCAAACAGTAAAGGCAGAACATCAAAGACCAAGTGGATTGTTACAACCCTTAGAGATTCCACAATGGAAATGGGAAGAAATTGTGATGGATTTTTTTGTGGGACTATCAAAGATGAAATCGAATCATGACGATATTTGGGTACTTATTGATAGGTTGACGAAGTCTGCACATTTCCTCCTGATTAACAAAAGGTATTCTATGGACAAGCTAGTCAAGCTGTATTTGGATGAAATTGTGACCAAGCACAGAATCCATGTTTCAATTTTGTCGGATCGAGATATCAGGTTTAACTTGAGGTTTTGGACAAAATTTCAAGAATGTTTGGGAACTAAGTTGAAGATGAGCACCACTTACCATCCTCAGACAGATGGCCAAAGTGAGAGGATGATTCTAACAATAAAAGACATGTTGAGGGTTTGCGCTTTGGATTTCAAAGGAAACTGGGATGATCACCTGCCACTGATTAAGTTTTCCAATAATAATAGTTAACATGCCAGTATAGGAATCCCACCCTATGAAGCTTTGTATGGATGAAAGTGTAGGTCGCCACTTTATTGGGATGAAGTGGGAGAGAAGAAATTGTTAGGTCATAAGTTAGTTTAGCAAACCTATGACGTAGTAATGTTAATTCGGAAAAGATTAGAAGCGGCTCAGGATAGACAAAAAAAGAATGCAGACTTGCATCGAAAGGATATGGATATAGAAATAGGACCATTGGTATTATTCAAGGTCTCATCTTGGAAAGGATTGATTAGATTTGGACAGAAAGGCAAGTTGAGTCCTAGGTATATCGGACCATTCGAGGTATTGAGGAAGGTGGGTAAAGTTGCCTATGAGTTGGCGTTGCCACCATAGCTGCAACATATTCATAACGTATTCCACGTATCTATGATAAAGAGATATATCCCTGATTCGAACCAAGTAAGTGAGTATAAACCAATCGAGCTTCAGCCAGATTTGTCCTATGTCGAGCGACCAATCCAGATCCTAGATCATAAAGAACGAGTCCTTAGAAATAAGTCTATTCTTATAGTTAAAGTACTTTGGAGAAATCCACGAGTAGAAGAATCTACTTGGGAGTTAGAGTCAGATATGCTTGACAAATATCCTCACTTTTTTAATTAGTTAAAAAAATGTGGGAAAAAAATCTTTTTAAAGGGGAAGGATATAACGACTCGTATATTTTGTATTATTTAAAAGTGTAATGGTTGAATAATTAAATAATTAAAATATGTGTATTGGTTCTGTCATCTATGTGTTATTTTGTTAATATATATGTTTGATTAGTTGTGTTCAGGGATTATTTCTATAAATAATTATTGAGCCGTATTGTTTTGCTTTCGATTTTAAAAGTTGATGTATTGCAGATTTTTTTCATAAATATTTAGATTGTCTTTAAAATTGTTTTTATAGTTTTATAAATAATTACTTTTGGGATTTTATAAAATTTAGAAATCAATATTTCATTAATTATTTATCTTTAAATGATTTTCTGATTATATTTATCTTTAAATTCAATATTTAATTCCAGGATGCTTCAAAAATTATAAAATTCATATATCATTAAGTTTGGAATATTTCGAGAATTTTAAAATTATTTTGGGAATTTTTCTGATTAAATTCACCCGCGCGTTTATTTGTTAAGTTGTTAAATCCAGATATAGTGCGTGTTTGAATAATTCGTATTTAATTATGAAACTTTTATTTTATTAACTTTAGAATATTCCGAGAATTTTGGTATTATATTATTAATGTTTTGATGAAATTTCATGCGCACCTCGGTAAGTTTAATTGTGGAAAAACGAATCAGAATTTGTAAAAAGAAACGGGGCAGGGACACATGTATTACATTTAGAGTATTATTTTTGATGTGTGTCCATGGTTTGGGGTACGTGGCTGCAGTTTGGGGTTTTAGGAAATAAAATTTTCTTTATCTCCTCTTTCTCCTCTATTTTTCCGATTGAATTAATCAATCTCTTCTCCCTTATCTCTCTACTCATCTCCCTCGCTCTCCAGACTCTCTTCTCCTTCTCTCACAGTCTCTCTCCTCCTTCCCTTATCCGCTTCTTCTTCTCTATTGTTTCCGTTCGCCGCCGTTTTCATTTTTCCGGCCCGTTTTCGGTGAGCCGCCGCTTGAATTCTTAGCTTGGCTGGTTCAGTTTTGTGCTATTAATCCATGTGTATACATATATCTATGTATATGTGTGTACCTGTTTGTGATTGTGTGTGTGTAAGTGTGTGTGTGTGTGTATGGTGCGGTGGCGCGTGTGGTGTGTGCCCTGTGTTTGTGTTGTGCGCGTTGTGGCTGCTCTTCTTGGCTCCTGTTCTGTTGTTGCAGATTTTAGTTTGGGAATTATTATATTAATTCTTATAATTTTTCTGTAGGAGTTTTATTCACCGATTTCATGAAATAAATTATTCGTGCGGGAAATGATTTTTAAATAATCGGTGGAATTTATTTGGAAACCCGTATTATATCGGGCACCAATAAATTTTGTCGCCGTCGACGATGTGCCCTGGTGAGTCGACGGTGGACTGTGATGAATTATTCTGAGTCCTAAATTTATAAAACAAATAAATTAGTTCGTAAAGTTAGTTTTAGAAACGTAAATAGTTATTTATTGTAAAAGTCATATTATGACATAAATTGCGAAACTGTGATTGTTGTGTTGTGGACGTCGATTATGTTTCGACGGGTAGTTCAATAAATAGAGGAGTCGCTGTCAAATTTTAAAAATATTATTTTAATTACGATAATACTAGTCGAGCGTATATATTTGTAAATAAATATTGAATGAACCCTGATTGTTGCATATATTATATTAATACGTATAAGTAGGAGTCGAGAATTACTATCGTTCGGGTAAAGTGATTAGCGATGATATGTCAAGTATAACTGTTCGTCTAACATAGGATATTTCGATTCTGTAGGTTCAAGTCAAAGGACTCAAAAGTTAAAGTCGGTTTAAAATTGAGCTAGAATCTAATTGTAAAGCTTCTCAAGGAAAGTACCCCTGAACAAATCTTTTACGGTTCAGTATATATCAGTAACTGTTGATTTAAATTGCATAGTGGAACATGACGTTTTAAGTTACTATCCCCCATATTTGAAAATTATCTTATTAAAATAATGTTTTGGGGAAAAGTAACTTCTAAAAATGCCCATCTCTAAATTGTGAATAAAATTGGAAAGGTTTTGGAAAGTGTGCTGTGATAAATTGTTTTAACAAGAGATAGGTATAAGTAGTTTTAGAAACTGGATAAACGAATCAGTTATTGGATGGTTGCGTAAAAGGCCCGTAACGGCCTGATAGGTTTGCCTAAGTGACTAAGTTGGTTGCGTACCCTATTTGAACCGCTTAGTCCAACGTGACAGAGACCTACCTAGTTTCTGAGTTCCGGAACAGGTTTGTGGTGGGATAGACTGATCAGCTGTCCCTAGGATTCGTCCAATATATATCTGATTTTGGTTTTATGGTTCCCGTAATGGAATAGATGACTTTGTGGTTCCTATAATGGAACAGTGGTTTTAGAAAAGAAAATAGCATGCTAAAATTGGACTTTGGTATTCACACAACACACGACTGATGATACGATTTACAGAGCTAGCTAGTTGTTAATATCCAGTTTATACTTGTTTTACCATGCTCATATCCTATAACTGTTTTCATAAACTGCTTTACTTGTTATTTATATAGTGGTATTGTTGAGCAATTGATTGTTCACCCTTGTAGCTTGTTTTGTATATATATTATAGATTCCTAGAAGACCCACTCGACTCAGTTAGAGTAGAGTCCCGGTCCCTCCCGGTCCCAGCTCCTCAGAGGTAGTTTGTATCAGATCATCTGTGCTCTGATGAGTTGCTGATAAGTTAGTGTGTCAGACTTTTTAATAAATGGTTGTGTAATAGTGAGTAGCTTAAATCATACTTGAACCTGGATCGGATCTTGGTTTTGGGGTTGTGTTAGTGTAATAATAATAATCTCGTAGTTTATAATTATGGTTTGTTATATTTAGTGACGTCAACTTCTAACCCCCGGGGTTGAGGTCGTCATAATTGTCTTTAGAAATCAAGCCATATTCCACAGTATAACCCTTGCTGTCATCTCCAAAAGTGATTCTTGGGACAGCTCTTTCCTTGAACTCAGTGAGCAGGGTAGAATCTCCAGTCATGTGCCTTGAGCAACCACTATCTAAATACCAAAGATTCTTTCTATTTCCCCATACACATCAAAATCAAATCAAGTTGATTTTGGTACCCAAGTTTCCTTGGGTCCTGTTTTGTTAGCCTTTTTCTTAGGTTTCTTAGGCTTGTCCTCATTTGACTTAGGTATCTGAGATTTATCTTTAGTCAATTGAGTAGTTCCTTTAAAACCATTCATCATTACAGAATTATCATGCATAGGCTGGTTAACATGGAAAGACATATTCTGTGCAAACATGTTATTCCAGTAAGGCATGCTAAATGACATTTGTGGCATACTGAATGCAGCATAGTAAGGATTTTGTGCAAATGGAATATTAGCAAATTGTGCATTCAAATTATGTGCAGGCATAACATTCATATGCATTGTAGGCATATTAGGAAATGAAGAAGGTGCATACATGAATGTAGGCATAGCAAGTTTACAATTAACAGACAGATGATTAACACTACCACACTTCACACAGAGTTTTCTAGGTGCATACTTATCAGGTGTGTAGTTATGTTTGTTAATTCCTACTTTCCCATTCCTATTGTTTTTCCTTTTTTGATTCTGCTTTAACTTCTAATTTCTCCAATCTGTCATTCAAATGCTTGATAGACAGATGTCCTATATTGACTCTCTTGTTTTTTTTCACTTGACTTGTTTCTCCTGAAACAAAGTTCGTGGAAACTGATCCATACTTCTCATTTAACTTAGCTTGTTGGGATTTGCTAACTGGATTTCTTTCATTCAACGGATGTGGTTCCTTGTCTTTCGACGGATAATTCTTTTGATCATTCGACGGATGATGAATGTTATCCGTCGAATGATCAAAAGAATCCACATCCGTTGAAAGTCCTTCTTCCAAGTTGGGATTCAGTTTCTCTTTGCTCTTTTTCCAGGATTCATCATAGAAGGATCCTATACCTTGAAATTTAGTAATTTGAGTATGGACATCTCTAGATGATTTCCATGCCTTAATTACTTCCTGTTCTCGTTCAAGCTGCTTTTTTAAAATATCCTCTTTCTTTAAGGATTTAGTCAGTTCATCTTTGGCAATCTTGCACTCGATCTTCAGTTTCTCAAACTAAACAAATTGAGATTCTAACATATTGTTTCTTTCACTTAAAAACAGATTGTTCTCTGTAATTTTAGTGTTTTCTTTAGTGAGAGATTTGAGTGTAATACGGAGATGATATAATTCAGTAGACATGTCATTTATAGCATCATTACACTCAGCTTTAGATAAATGTGCTAGATTAGTGGTGATTACCTAATTACTGGATGAACTGACTTATGTTTCATCTGATTTGGCCAAAAGTGCTAGATTGACATAGCTTGTATCCCCATCCTCCTCAAATCCATCAGCTACCTAGTCATTTTCCTGAGTTAGAAAAGCCCTTTCCTTTTGTTTAAGCAACTCAAAGTACTTCTTTTTGTAATCCACAGGCTCAAACTTCTTTCTATCAAAATCAGGATTTCTGCATTCACTTGCAAAATGACCACTCAAGCCACACTTGAAACATTTAAATTTTGACCTATCAACCATGTTTCTGTTTGGCATGGATGCTCCAAAATTCTTCTTGAATTTGAGCTTGGCAAATCTTCTGGATAGAAAAGCTAGATGCTCATCTATGTCATCCATGTCATCTTGACAAAGATGGTCTTCATGTTCAACTACTAGCCCTTTTCCTCTGCCTTCACAAACTCTAGGGTTTGGTGCAGATTCCACAGCTTCAACCTTTATCTCTTCCTCTCTCTCTCTCTTGCTCAACAACCAATACAATGGATCCTCCCTTCTTCATTCCTTTCTCCAGCTTCTCATTTTACTCTATTTCAAGCTCATAGGTCTTTAGAATCCCATACAGTCTATCCAAGATAAACTCCTTGTAATCTTGAGAGTTTCTTAGTGAGACTGTCATAGGCTTCCATTCCTTTGAAAGAGATATAAGGAATTTGAGGTTTGAGTCTTTTTTTTGATAGATCCTTCCATGCAACTTTAGAGCATTTAGTAGTGTTTGAAACCTACTAAATATGTCAGTGAGTCACTCACTTTCTTTACTATGAAAATGCTCATATTGCTGAATCAAGAGTTGCATTTTGTTTCCCTCACCTGCTCAGTTCCATCACATATAACTTGAATTATATCCCAGACCTCTTTAGCAGTTTTGCAATTTATGATGTTGTCAAACATGTCACCATTAACACCATTAAACAAAATGATCATGGCCTTTTTATCCTTATGAACTTGCTCAATATCTAGAACAGACCATTATGCTCTAGGCTTTGGGATAGATGGCTCATTTCTTGTAGCTTTTAGGAATATATTATGTACTTGATGATAAGCTAAATAAAACACCTTAGTAGATTTAACTAAATGAATTTTGTAGCACTCGACAGATGATCAAATACAGTCCCGACGGATGATTCAATATAGTCCCGACGGACGATGATTTGATATCCATCGAGTGAGTAGCTTATGTAAGAATAAGTATAACAACACATTTCTGCAAACAACTTTACGTAGATTCTGTAGTAGCATATGAGTCATGTTGACTACTAGTAGATATGCAAAATAGGTTGATTAATTGTAAATATAAGATATCTTGTAATTCTGCATAAATGAAATGGAGTCAAGTGTCAAATAGCTACCCGACGGATGATCAACAAAGATACCCGACGGATGTCAAGAAAGCTACCCGACGGATGATCAATTCAAATATCTGTTGACAGTGACAACACAGTCACATGCGTTGGGTGTTTGAAAAAGGAATGTGGCAGCCTGTTTAGCAGGAAAATGAGAACAAAGAAGCATTACCATTTCCATGCAAGTTATGAAGATTTTCAAAGATGCTGGAATAGAGTAGTGAAGCAGCATGGAGTTAGACTTGATAGGTTTTGTTTTATTATCCTATCTTATTACCATGTAAACTTGGTGATATATAAACCAAGTGTAGCTAGTAGAACAAACAACTAAGCAAATACATTTTAGAAGAGAAATAGAAAAAGCTGTAACTGTTAAGAATTTCTCTATAGTTTGTTTGTTCACTTGTAACAGCAGCTGTGAGCTATTCAAGCTTCACAGGGTTCTCTCGATATATATATATGTATATATATATGTGTGGTGGATACATTCAAATCGACCAGAAAGTTTTAAAGACTTGTGTTTTTATTACTTGTGCTTTGATTTATATAATTATTTCATTCCGCACAATGCAAATCAAACACTTACATATATTGTTGAGTTCGAACAGTTTTAAAAATATCAAAAAGAAGCCAGAATTACATTCAACCCCCTTATGTAATTCTTGTTGTATTGTTAGGGAATAACAATTGGTATCAGAGCAAGCTCTTGAAGTAAAAAAAGTTTAAAAATCACAACAAACAGCAAGATGAACAAGAAGGATGTTGGAGTTAAGATTCCATTTCTGGACAAAGACAATTATCACCACTAGAAGGTGAAGATGCACCTACATCTTCTTTCTCAAGATGAGGCCTATGTGGATTGCATAGAGAGGGGTCCTCATGTACCAATGAGAGCTGCAACAGGGAATGAACCATCTGTTCCCAAGCCTAGGCATGAATGGTCAGATCCTGATATTATATATTGTTCAATGGAGTTGATGGTTATATGTTTGATAACATCATTAACTGCAAAACAACCAAGGAGGTTTGGGACACAATTCAGATTATCGGTGATGGTACTGAGCAAGTAAGGGAGAATAAGATGAAGCTGCTAATTCAGCAATATGAGCACTTTCATTGTGAAGATAGTGAGTCTCTCACTGACATTTTTAGTAGATTTGAAAAACTACTAAATGCTCTGAAGTTGCATGGAAGATTCTATCAGACAAAAGACTCCAATCTCAAGTTCCTTAGATCTCTTCCAAAGGAATGGAAACCAATGACAGTCTCATTGAGAAACTCTCAAGATTACAAGGAGTTTACTTTGGAGAGTCTGTATGGCATCTTGAAAACTTATGAGCTTGAAATAGATCAAGATGAGAGGATGGAGAAAGGAAGGAAGAAGGGAGGGTCCATAGAACTGGTTGATGAGTTAGAGAAATAGATGAAAGTAAAAGCTGTTGAATCTACTTCAAAGGCCTGTGAGAACAAGGGAAAAGGGCTGGTAGCTGAAAATGAAGATCATTTGAGCCAAGATGACATGGATTATATTGATGAGCATTTAGCTTTTCTTTCCAGAAGATTTTCCAAGCTCAAGTTCAAAAAGAACTTTGGAGCAGCCAAGCCAAATAGAAACATGGTGGATAAATCTAAGTTCAAATGTTTCAAATGTGGCTTGGCAGGGCACTTTGCCAGTGAGTGTAGAAATTCAGATTCCAACAAAAAGTAGTTTGAGCCTGTTGATTATAAACAGAAGTATTTTGAGTTGCTCAAGTAAAAGGAAAGGGCTTTCATTACACAAGAAAATGACTGGGCAGCTGATGGTTTGGATGAAGATGAAGATGTGAGCTATGTCAATCTAGCCCTGATGGTCAAGTCTGATGAAACAGAAACAAGTTCTTCAAGTAATCAGGTAATCACCACAAACCTAGCACATTTATCTAAAGCTGAGGGTAATGATGCCATAAATGACATGTCCACAGAATTATATCACTTGCCTGTTACACTTAAGTCACTCACTAAAGAAAATGCTAAACTTAAAGAAAACAATTTGTTTTTAAGTGAAAGGAATAATGTGCTAGAGTCTCAATTTATTGAATTTGAGAAATTGAGAATAGAATGTAAGATTGCTAAGGATGAATTAGCTGAGTCCTTGAGAAAGAAGAGATTTTGAAGAAGCAACTTGAACGAGAACAAGAGGTGATTAAGGCATGGAAATCATCCAAAGATGTTCATGCTCAAATCACTAAAGTTCAAGGTATTGACTCCTTTTGTGATGCATCCTGGAAAAAGAGTAAGGACAAGCTGGAATCCAACTTGGTTGAAGGATTGGTAACAGATGTGGACTCGACGGATGATGAGAGTCATCCGTCGGATAATCAAAAGAATTATCCGTCGAGTGACACAAATCCTCATTTGTCGGCTGTAAGCAAACCTGTGAGCAAAGCCAAACTTGCCAAGCTGAATGAGAAATATGGATCAGTTTCCAAAAACTTTGTTCCAGGAGAATCAAGTCAAGTGAAGAAGGAGAAGAAAGTTAATGTTGGTCATATGTCTATCAAGCAATTGAATGACAAATTAGAGAAGATTGAGATTAAAACAGAAGCTAAAAGGAAAAACAATAGAAATGGGAAAGTAGAGATTAACAAACATAACAACTATACACCTGATAAATATGCTCCAAGAAAAATCTGTGTTAAGTGTGGTAGTGTTAATCACTTGTCTGTTAATTGCAAAATTTTCATGCCTACTCCTATATCTGTACCCTCTTCTTTTCCCAACATGAATGCCATGCCTTCTATGACTGTAAATGCTATGTCTGCTCAGAGTATGAATGCATAATTTGCTAATATGCCATTTGCACCTAATCCTTATTATGCTGCATTTAGTATGCCTCAAATGCCATTTAGCATGCCTTACTGGAATAACATGTTTGCAAATAGCATGCATTTTCCTGTTAATCAAAATGTGCATGATAATTCTGTTTTAATGACTGGTTTCAAAGGTCCAACTCAAATGACTAAGGATGAATCAGAAATTCCCAAGTCAAATGAGGTCAAACCTAAGAAACCAAAGAACAAAGCTAACAAGGCAGGACCCAAGGAAACTTGGGTACCAAAATCAACTTGATTTGATTTTGATGTGTGCAGGGAAACAGAAAGAATCTTTGGTACCTGGATAGTGGTTGTTCAAGGCACATGACTGGAGATTCTACCCTGCTCACAGAGTTCAAGGAGAGAGCTGGCCCAAGTATTACTTTTGGAGATGACAGCAAGGTTTATACTGTGGGATATGGCTTGATTTCAAAAG
This sequence comes from Apium graveolens, assembly GCF_009905375.1. Classification (NCBI taxonomy): domain Eukaryota; kingdom Viridiplantae; phylum Streptophyta; class Magnoliopsida; order Apiales; family Apiaceae; genus Apium; species Apium graveolens. Next base: position 194,864,729 of record NC_133650.1, read on the forward strand.
ACAATGTCATCATTGAGGAGGTTGCCCTAGTGGATGGTCTTAAGCATAATTTGTTGAGTATCAACCAGCTTTGTGATTAGGGCAATTCAGTAACCTTCAACTCAGAAGCCTGTGTTGTGACAAATAAAAGAAGCAACAAAGTGGTTCTCACTGGTGTGAGAAGAGGAAATGTGTATCTAGCTGACTTTAACTCATCTAATGCAGAATCTGTCACTTGTCTTCTCAGTAAAGCAAGTCAAGATGAAAGTTGGCTATGGCACAAGAAGATATCCCATCTAAACTTCAAGACCATGAATGAGCTTGTCAAGAAAGAACTGGTTAGAGGAATTCCTCAAGTGGAGTTTTCTAAGGATGGATTGTGTGATGCCTGCCAAAAGAGAAAGCAGATTAAAGCATCATTCAGAAAGAAGCTTGATTCAATAATTAAAGAACCTTTGCAATTGCTACACATGGATCTGTTCGGACCAGTCAATGTGTTTTCCATCTCAAGGAAAAGATTTTGCCTAGTAATTGTAGATGATTTCTCAAAGTTCTCTTGGACATATTTCCTAAAGTCTAAAGACGAGGCTAGTGAAATCATCAACAATCACACAAGGCAAGTCAACAATCATCCTGATTTCAAAGTAAGAAGAATTAGGAGTGACAATGGAACTGAGTTCAAGAATTCTATGATAAGATTATTTTATGAAGAGAATGGAATAATGCATGAGTTTTCTGCAGCAAGAACCCCACAACAAAATGGAGTGGTAGAAAGGAAAAAATAGATCTCTTATTAAAGCTGCAAGGACAATACTTGAAGAATCAAAGTTACCAACATATTTCTGGGCTGAAGCTGTGAACACTGCCTGCTACACTCAGAATATTTCTTTAGTGAATCAAGAAAAGTGCATGACACCATATCAATTGTTCAAGAACAAGAAACCAACTCTAAATTTTCTTCATGTCTTTGGCTGCAAATGTTATATCTTGAGAAATGAAACTGATCAACATGGGAAGTTTGATGCTAAAGCAGATGAAGGATTTTTTGTTGGATATGCTGTGGGAAAAGCATATAGAGTCTACAATCTAAGAACCAACATTGTTATGGAATCAATACATGTTGTGTTTGATGATAAAAAGATTGAAGGACTGCAATATGAAGATTCTCAAATTTAATAATGTGGAGATGATTAGTGATGATAGTGATGATGAAAGTGATCAGGAAATAATGGCAAAGGATAATGCAGAAATATCTACTACAAATAAAGCACAAAATTCAACATCTATTGAGTTGCAAAATGCTTCATCCGTCGGGAGACAATCTGCTTTATCCCTCGGGAGACAACCAGCTTCATCCGTCGGGACACAAAATGCACCATCCGTCGGGTCATTCAGAGAAGCTGAAAGTCAGAATAGATCACTAACAGAAAATTCCCCTTTCTCAAGTTAAAGATTCACAAACTCAGGGGGAGTTTCTAATAATCAAAACTCAGTCACACATCAAGACAACAATGAGGCCTCTTCATCTAGAGCTAATCTACCTCAACAAAGAAAATGGACAAAAGATCACCCCTTTGAGCTCATCATTGGTGATGTGTCTTCTAGAGTTCAAACAAGGAGAGAAACTCAAGAAGAATGTCTATATAGCACCTTTATATCTAAGGAAGAACCAAAGAAGGTAGAAGAATCTTTGTTGGATCCTGATTGGATTTTAGCTATGTAGGAGGAGCTAAACCAATTTGAAAGGAATAAAGTATGGAAGCTGGTACCCAAGCCTAAAGGAAAGAATCCAATTGACACCAAATGGGTATTCAGAAACAAGATGGATGAAAATGGCATAGTAGTAAGGAACAAAACTAGATTGGTTGCTAAGGGCTATTGTCAAGAAGAAGGAATAGGTTTTGATGAAACTTTTGCTCCTGTTGCAAGACTTAAAGCCATCAGAATTTTCTTGGCCTATGCAGCTCATGCCAATTTCAAGGTCTATCAAATGGATGTCAAAAGTGCTTTTCTGAATGGAGATTTAGAGGAGGAAATCTATGTTAGTCAGCCTTCTGGTTTTGAAGATCCAAATTTCCCAAACCATGTCTACTATCTTTCGAAAGCACTTTATGGACTGAAGCAAGCACCTAGAGCATGGTATGACACTTTATCAAAGTTTCTTTTGGAAAATCACTTCACAAGAGGTACTATTGATAAAACTTTATTCTTTAGAAATGTTAATGGCTCTAGTACATTTGTTCAAATTTATGTAGATGACATTATATTTGGCTCCACAGATGTAAAAGTTTGCTAAATTGATGCAAAGTAAGTTTGAAATGAACATGATGGGAGAACTAACTTACTTTCTTGGTTTATAAGTTAAGCAAGTTAGTGATGGAATATTCATTAGTCAAACTAAATACATTCATGATCTTTTAAAGAAGTTTGAACTAATAGATTGCACATCTGCAAAAACTCCCATGGCCACTGCAACTAAGCTTGAATTAAACACTACTGAAAAGTCTATGGATATTTCAAGCTATAGGGGCATGGTTGGCTCACTACTGTACTTAACAGCTAGTAGGCCAGATATAATGTTTGCTACTTGTCTTTGTGCTAGATTTCAGGCTGATCCTAGAGAATCTCATTTAGTAGCTATTAAGAGAATTTTCAGATATCTCAAGGGAACACCAAAACTTGGTATTTGGTACCCTAGAGATTCTGGTTTTGATCTAACTGGTTATTCAGATGCAGATTATGCAGGTTGTAAAATGGACAGAAAAAGTACAATAGGAACTTGTCAATTTCTAGGGAACAAGCTTGTATCCTGGTTCAGTAAAAAGCAAAATTCAAATTCTACTTCTATAGCTGAAGTTGAATATATTGCTGCTGGTAGTTAATGTGCACAGATTTTATGGATGAAAAACCATCTATTAGACTATGGTCTACAAGTGGATAGGATTCCTATTTTCTATGATAACACAAGTGCAATTGCCATCACTGAAAATCCAGTACAACATTCAAAAACAAAGCACATAGACATCAAGTACCACTTCATAAGGGAACATGTGATGAATGGTACTGTGGAACTGCATTTTGTTCCAAGTGAAAACAACTTACAGATATATTTACCAAGCCACTTGATGAATCTACCTTTTCAAGGTTGGTAAGTGAGTTAGGTATGCTTAATTTTTCTTGTATCATTTCAGATATTTTTGCAAGTTGCAATGTAGCCAAAAATTTAATTAATTTTTCTGTTTTGGATGAAATTTTGGCTAAGTCAAAATTTACATTCCGACGGATGATCATTATCCATCGAGTTTGATTATCCGTCGGAATACAATTTGTCGATAAAAATTAATTATTTTTATGGAATATTTTATAACTCGACGGATAACTGTTTTATCTTCACCCGTCGAATTGTCTCAATCCTAGCCGTTAATTCTCTGAACATTATCCATCGAGTATACTTACAGTTTGTAAGCATGACATGACGAATAAGTGACATAATTTTTACAGTTTATTTATTTTTAAACGGCTATTTTGGGAAATTTTTATTGGTCCTTTATTTCACTTTACTATTTTGTCAGTTTATCTCTGAGATAGTATAAAAGCTAAATTCTTTTTCATTCTTTTCTTTTATCATTCTCAAGATTCAATTGCTCTAATTTCTTTCTTCTCAAAAGCAAACTCTCTCTCTGCAAACTTTCAAATCTTTAGCAATGGCACCTGTAGTGAAAATCATGTCTGAAACCGGTTACATCTATGAAAAAACAACTTCTCAGCTTTAGTAAACAAGGAGAATCAACAGTCTGGTGACTACCACAAAATGATGGATTTTGTGAAGAACTGCAAACTCAACTATGCCATGCTGGAATCACCCACCATTTACTGTGAGGTTGTAGAGGAGATGTGGACAACTGCAGTGTACAACTCAACAGACAAACCCATCTCTTTCACTCTAAAAGGTAAGTAGTTTTGCATAAATAGTGATATTATCAAATCATACTTTAGGATTCCTGATAATAGTGTAACTGCTTCACACACAGACACTGACATTGTTAACATGCTTAATTCCATGGGCTATGCACTATCTACTTCTAAGTTAAATGAAATTAGAAGGCTGGGTCTTAGGAAAGAATGGAGTTATCTGTGTGATGTGTAACTAAAGTGTTTTCTGGTAAGGTTAGAAATTTTGACTCTATCAATATATCCATGCTTAACATGCTTTACATGCTAGTTACTGATAAGTACTTTAATTTTAGTGACTTGGTATTGTTTGAGTTAGGCTTTAAGTTAGGAGAACTTAATAAGAGAGGTAAAAGTGTCTACTATGCTAGATACTTTATGATGCTTGCTAATCATCTTATTGAGAATATTGTGATTGAGAACCCAACAAACAAGCTGAATTGTTGGGTTCAAGAAAGAAGAATAATTGCAGATCTTAAAAGAGAAAATCATCACAAGGAGGTAGCCTTATACTATTTTCCAGTAATAGAGGGACCTCAGGTAAGTGAGATAATTTCTACTGTCTCTACTCTTCCAAACTCACACATTTCTTTGCCTTCTAGTATAGCTATGACATCTGTGCCAATGACCAAGCAGATGCCTACCCAAGCTGCCAAAACTAAAATTCCAAAATCCAAAGCTAAGAAAGCCCTTTCTGATTTCTTTCAAAAGAAAACAGTTGTAAAATCTACTAAACCTAAAGAGGGGAGTGTGAAGGAGGGTAAGAAAGGTGAGGGACGGGGTGAAAATCAAAGAAGCCCTAAGAATAAGGTTGGAGAGGTGAGTGTTTCCCAGCCTAGCCACACTGCAGTTTCTTAACAAACTGCAGTGCTTAAAAAGGATTTAAGCTCATTACTAGTTACATCCTCCCAAAAGGATGTGACTATTTAACAAAGCTCTCAACCAAGAGCACAGGCCAAAAGGGTAAGGAAAACAAACTCACCCCAAACTTATACCAGAAAGAAGAAATCAAAAATCCTTGAGGATGCACATGGCACACACTTAGTGCAAACTGGTACTAAAGACCTAGTCACTGCACCTTCTCAAAGTCAGGTTGATGTGGCTCCAATAAATGTGGAGTCATAGCCAATATCTCTCATAATTAAAGCACTTGATACACCAAACTCTCCCACACACTCACTGGATGTTGACATGATCAATACATCACTTCCAAATTCTCTATCTTTAACTCTCTTGGAGAAGCCAAAAATCCAAGTAAGTGAGCATCATCTTTTAGATGATTTGTTGGCTCATTTACCATTCCTTTCTGAGACTGTTGAGACATCTGTGCCAAAATTTTCATCAATCTGCACAGAGTCTACAATAGTCTCCACTCCAAACTCTTTCATTTCTACTATCCCGATGGATATTCATCATCTGTCGAGTAGTGATTGTATCCCGACGGATAAGCCAAACAGCAGTCATCCGTCGGATAGCCATACTACTAACCCGATGGATATTCATCATCCATCAGGTGTCTCTGCACAACCTCAAATTTCTTCAATTCTTACAAGTGCAAAAGACTTAGTAGTAGTGCAATCACTCTTAGGACTGAGGGAAGGGAGTGATTTGAATGAGAGTCTGGGTTGCTCCCAGGAAAAAGGAGAGAAAAAGAGTGAACAAATGCAGTCCATTTCTTCAGGACTGGAAAAAGTGAGTGAGAGGAGTCCCACCTTAGATGGTGAAGGTGAGGGTGTGAGGGTGGGGAGCCAAGTGGAGCCCTTGATGCAAAAAGAGAGAGAAATTGAGAGAAATATAGGTTCAGGAGGAATAAGGGTGGATATCATTGCTAGTGAGTCAATGAATGCCGATGATGCAGACATTGAGAGACTATCTCAGCATAATCAAGCTATTATAAGTTCCATCTCTTTGGATGCTGAGGCATTTACTCATCCTGTTCCAGCATATCAAGTTTTGGCTGGACAGGGCAATGATTTATGCAGAAAGAATACTGAACTTGGTGCACACCACCCAGTCAATGCAAAGAGCTAAGGATGCCATCATAGCTATGCCACATAGAGCTGATGATGATGTTGACTATAGGACTAAGGAATCTGCTGATTTCTTTGGTGATGCCAGTGAAGAGGGGTCACTGGACATAGGGGGAGAAGTAGGCCCTAGTTCTAGAACTGGTATGCCATCTTGGGCATTTTCAAAGCAATGTGATGAACACTATTTCAATACCACCCTTATTCAACTTATAAGTCAGACACACTCTTCTCTTCAATCCACAACAAATGCCAGCACCAAGAAGCTCCTACAAGCACACCTTGCTTCTCTTCAATTCCAATAAATCCAAGGCTTTCAACACAATCAGGAAGTCACTTCTATTAAAAGTGAAATTGATCAAATGAAAAAGGACATCTCTGAAAGGTTGGATTCTAAACTTCCAGAAGCTACAATGCTTGATATTAAGAGACAATTCAGGAAGAATTCTGATCTTGACACAAAGATAGATTTCTTGGATACCATAATGACTGCAATGGAAGCTTCTTTAACAGCTATACATCTATATCAAGCTCAGCAAACTAACCTGCTACAACAACTAGTGGTTGCACAATCTTCATCCTCCACTCTACTTGATGATAACAAAAAGGGGGAGAAAAGCTCAAGTAAGGGGGAGGGGGAGAAAGGCTCAAGTAAGGGGGAGCTACAGCTAAACATACAAGTCAGCAAAGTGATTATTCCAACAACTGCTTTCACAAGCCACCAGTGTTGGATAACATTGATCTAATCCAAATAGCAGCTGAAAAGCTTAAACCAAAGTCAAATCCTAAGATGCTTGATGTTACAGCTTTAGAGAAGGAACTAAAAGAAAAATGGAGAAAGATAGATGCAAATATTTAACAAAAGTTTGGGCCAATTAAGAAGCCAGAAAAAACATTCATTCATCACTCTAAAGTCAAGAACATTTCTGTGAATGAAATGAGTATGAATTATCTGTAAAAAGGCCAAACATCTTGCATCAAATCTCCAAAAGCAGATTTCATCATGAAGCCTAAAAGAAACTATTCAAAGTTTTCAGATAAAAATCCTATGGATACTGTGTATGAGACACCTAAGCCTGATGAGAAGAAGCTGCTGGCTAGGTCAATTGCCTTCTACAAAGATCCAACTGATTCAGTACTAAAAAGAAGATTAGCAAAGATTTACATAAATAATAAGGAAATTTGTGTGGTGGCTTGACACCCCATGTTTGTGGAAGCTAAAAAGGAAGAGAAAGAGAGAATCCGGCAAAAAAAAAGCAAGCTGCTTTGGATGCTAAAAAGCTTAAACAAAAGAAGAAGCAAGATGCTATCTTGGCCAAACTTCAAGCTGTAAAAACCACAACAGAAATTCCTGTACAACCAACTGTAATTGCTGAACCTAAGGATCTGAAAGTGCAAGATGAACCACAGCAGAAAAGAAGATTCAGATACAAACTCCATTCCAAGAGGAAATTAAACTTTAGTGATGAGGAAAAGGAAGACCAAATTCCCAAAAAGCCTACAACTTCAACTCAGACATCAAAATCCTTAGTGGTATTTGAAGAATTTAAAATGGTTGATCCAACAAGGAATATTCATGGTGAGCCCGTCATTCCTAAGGATTAGCCAGTAGACTGGGATAGTTTGCCAATTCCTGTACTAAACTTTCCAATCTTCAACAAGCCAAAGAAGACAAATACTAGAGCAATCAAGAAAGTGAAGCATGTGACTCTCAAATCCAAGACACCAATCAAAGCCAAATCTACAGTCAACAAGGGAGACATGTTGTACATCTGTGACATCAAGGAGTTTTCTGACATAAACCTTTACTTAGATGAATTGGAAGAAGTTAGAGGAATTGATGCTCACAGACATCTCCCTGGAAGGCTGGTATTCAAATACAAGGGAGGAAGAGAGATCATATGGCCACTTTACAGGATTCTTCTAGAAAGCCAGTATATTTTGATAAAGGTCTACTCTTCATTCAAAAAGAACTTTGGTTATAATGTGACTGCAAGAAGACTAGTTCTAAAGAAGATTAAGGAGCTGAGGAGTACTAGAGCCAAAGATGCACTTCCAAAAACTATATCCATTCCCTTTACAGGAAAGAGAGTGCATCTGAGGCCCTTTTGGCTGATGGAATTCAGGGATGAAAAAGGAGTTAGAAGATTCTTCAGATTGGAGGACAAATTGAGTATCTCTAGCAATGAGACTCTCTTGGAAATGCAGGTAATGCTAAATTTCTCAGAAGCTGATGAACTTGAATTCCACAGACAACTCCAAAATCAAATTGAAGAAAACAACAGAAGGCTTGGAAAGAAATCCAGACAATCAAGGAAATAGATCCAACTGCTCAGACTAGAGGAGCACCTTGATAACAATTGTGAGCAATTTCTTTGTGTACCTTGCGCGATTCAGTTTTCAGTAAATTATAGCACTTATCAGTTTTATCTACTATTTTTCAGTCTGTATTTTTAGGATGTTTTGTTATCATCAAGTTTCTCTTAATTTATGGCTACAATTCCAGTACACATATATTAGGGGAGATTGTTAGGAATTTGTTGTGTACTTGATGATAAGCTAAAAAACACCTTAGTAGATTTAACTTAGTGAATTTTGTAGCACTCGATGGATGATCAAACATAGTACTGACGGATGATTCAATATAGTCCCGACGGATGATGATTTGATATCCATCGAGTGAGTAGCTTATGTAAGAATAAGTATAGCAGCACATTTCTGCAAATAACTTTGTGTAGATTCAGTAGTAGCATATGAGTCATGTTGACTACTAGTACATATGCAGAATAGGTTGATTAATTATAAATATAAAATGTCTTGTAATTCTGCATGAATAAAATGGAGTCAAGTGTCAAATAGCTACCCGGCGGATGATCAACAAAGCTACCCGACGGATGTCAAGAAAGCTACCCGACGGATGATCAATTCAAATATCTGTTAACAGTGACAACATAGTCACATGCATTGGGTGTTTGAAAAAAGAATATGGCAGCCTGTTTAGCAGGAAAATGAGAATAAAGAAGCATTACCATTTCCATGCAAGTTATGAAGATTTTCAAAGATGCTGGAATAGAGTAGTGAAGCAGCATGGAGTTAGACTTGATAGGTTTTGTTTTATTATCCTATCTTATTACCATGTAAACTTGGTGATATATAAATCAAGTGTAGCTAGTAGAACAAACAACTAAGCAAACACATTTTAGAAGAGAAATGGAAAAAGCTGTAACTGTTAAGAATTTCTCTGTAGTTTGGTTGTTCACTTGTAACAGCAGTTGTGAGCTATTCAAGCTTCACAGGGTTCTCTCGATATATATATATATATATATATATATATATATATATATATCGGGTAGATACATTCAAATCCACCAGACAGTTTTAAAGACTTGTGTTTTTATTACTTGTGTTTTGATTTATATAATTCTTATATTTCGCACTGTGCAAATCAAACACTTATATATATTGTTGAGTTAGAACAGTTTTAAAAATCTCAAAAAGAAGCCAGAATTACATTCAACCCCCCTTCTGTAATTCTTGTTGTATTGTTAGGGAATAACAGTAGCAGCTCTCATAGGGACATGAGGACCCTTCTCAATGCAGTCCACATATTCTTCATCTTAAGAGAGTAGATGCAGGTGCATTTTCACCTTCCAGTGGTGATAGTTGTCTTTGTCCGAAAATGGAATTTTTACTCCAACATCTTTTCTGCTCATCTTGTTAGTTTTTGTGATCTTTAAACTCTTTGTTCTTCAAGAGCTTGCTCTGATACCAATTATTATTCCCAAACAATCTAACAAAGAAAGACATAAGGGGGGGTTGAATGTAATTTTGGCTACTTTTTGAATTTTAAGAATTGTTCTACTTTATATATATAATTGTGTTTGATTTAGCTAAAGTGCAGAATGAAATTATTGAAGAAATCAAATAAAAAGTAATCAAATACAAGTATTTAAAACCTCTCTGGTGGATTGAACTTTTCCACCAGAGATATATATTAATATAAGAACTCTATGATGCAATGTTTTGGCACACAGCTGCTTACAAGTTGAACTTATAAAGAACAGATAAATTCTTTACATATATAACTTTATCTATTTCTCTAGTAATTGCTTCCTAACTTCGATAATTGTTCTACTTGCTACCCTTGGTTTATATATCACCGAGTTACATGATAAAAAGACAAACAAATAAGACAAAATGTTTCTAGTCTAATTTCATGCTTCCTCATTTCTCTATCCAGCATCTTTGAATATCTTCAGTTTAGCATAGAAATGGAAATGCTTCTTTGTTCTCTAAAATCGGTAAATAGGCTGCCACATTCCATTTGCATACAATCAACGCATGTGACTGTTAAGTCACTGTCAACTGCTTTTGAATTTGATCATCCGTTGAAACTCCATGGGATCATCTATTGAGACTTTGTTGGATCATCCATTGAGACTTTGTTGGATCATCCCTTGAGAGTCTGGTTGAACATCCGTTGAAGCCTTAGTTGATCATCCGTTGAAACCTTGTGGAATATCCGTTGAGAGCATCTTCATAGCAGTTAACTCTATTCCATTTATACAAGATTACAAGGCATCTAATTTTTACAGTTAGCCAACCTATATTGCATATCAATCTAGTATTCAACATGACTTAAAACATTCTACAACATCTAGTTCTCCAAGGTATTGCAATATGCAGAAATGTGCTACTAAACTTATGAATACATAAGCTACCCTTTCAACGAATATTAAAGTGATCATCCGTTGAAAGCTACAAAATCAATAAATTAAATCTACTAAGGTGTTTTGTTTAACTTATCATCAAGTACACAACATATTCCTAACAAACCTACAATAAAATGAAGTAAATAAAGAGGTCAAAAACTGTTAGTTGGAACGAACATCCATAGATTTAACAAACAAGTGCAATGTGTCTAATAATCAAGATCGAATCAACAACAAAAAAATTATTTCATATGGTGAAGTTAAAAACATTAGCGTTCCTATTTTTTTACATAGATGAGGAACAACAGAATTTCATCAGTACAAACGGAAATCTTTTCGACCTACCGTTTCTCCAAACGATGAAAATATGAACTAGATAGCGCCAAACCAATACTCTTTGCTGATATATCAACTAAAAATGGGAGGGGGATTGTACCCACTACAATAGATGTTTTTTCTACCAGTTACGTATAATATAATTTTCTGATAGATATTATCAAAAAGAAAAATATGTAGTGATGTTCATGGATAGATGTAGTTTAGATTCTCGGTTTTTTAAGAAATGAACCGGTTTTAAAAAAAATTAAGAAAAAATATTTATTTCTAAATTGATTAGAAATAATTTAGAGGGGAAGGCTACCAAGAATAGAGTCTCTCTCTTGAGCGCGATACGACATCAAGTACATGTATCTTTACGAACTAAATGTTGGACTAGATTATAAAAAATTACCATTTCCTCATGAATTTATCTTAAATCGAGAACTTTTGGCTCAACTTTAGCCTATTTTTTGGAGCGAGTAACTTTCTTTTTTACCTTGAATTTGTTAAATATTTTATATTACTTGCCTTTTGTAGGGATTATATATATCATATAATTGGGGATTATGACTCACTGATATCGCACACCATCACCATCATTTTGTTATTGCAATTATTTTCATAATAGCATGTCATTTGTATAAGATCAACGAGGACATTGGTCATGTCTTAAACGATATTTTAGAAGCTATTAAAGGCCAATTTTTAGTCAGCTCAACCAAAAAAGCCTATACAAGATTCTAACAACATTATCTCTTAACCTAGGATTATGATCTTATTTTAGCACATTTTTAAATCAAAATTTCCAAAATAGCACATTCTGAAATGGAGGTCCAAAATGGCACTTTAATAAAGCATGCGTCATGTAACAACCCAGAAATTTTGACTGGTAATGTTATGTTAAATGAGTATAATGTGATTTATGATATTATAAATTATGATTGATCATAAAAGATTATCTGATATGTGCTACATGTGTTCTGTGTGGTTCAGGTTATTTTTGGGTATTTTATTACGGTTTAAATGAGTTTATATTAAGAATTATACTATCCAGGTTTCGTTTTAATAGCTGATATTTTGTATAGAGCAATTGGCCTTATTTTTCATTCTATGGCATATACCATAATGATTTTTCCGAACATCTAGTTAATTTAGAAAATGTTTTGTTTCATGAAAAATGACTTTTCCGGGCCCCTACCGGGACATTAAAGCCCACAAAAATTGTATTTTTATTTTAATATAATCGTTGGACTTTCAAATATTCAATATTTTTGCATTTTTGGATTATTCGTAATTTTGGGGAAATTTTGACATAAGTTTTTTATTTATTGGATTAAAAATTATTCCCCGTTAATTATTAATTTTGGGTTAATTATTTTTATTAAATGATATAATTAGACCCTAAATAATTTTGGGGGTATTATTTTTATAACTATAAATACCATTTATTTAATATTTAATTATCATGTTATTATATAAAAATCAGAAAAATAAATAAATATCTGAAAATGCTCTAAAAATTGTTCTTCAGGTGTTCTTGAGGATCAAGGCCGATTTCAACATGATTTTGATCTCCAAATTTCAAGTTGGAGTAACCAAAATGAAGCCGAGATCACCCTCTATCTATTTATATCATCAAATCATTTTGAGGATGGGTAATTTTTCAATTCATAATTTTAGGGTTTATAGCCGATTTGGGGGTTTCCAGTTCCTGAATCGTTTGATGATTTGGATGTGTAAATAAGCTTTATTATCGAATTTACAATTGAATGGTATATCTAATTGATGATTATTACCCCTGGAGTAGTTAAATCGAGTTCTTGAATTTTATGATTTTTATTTTTTGATTTTCTGAATATCTGAGGGTTTGTTTGATGATTTGGATGGTAGTAGTTAATTGTATGTCTTATAAGCTTCATTTTCATATGTAAATCGTTGTGTTTGGTTTAGATTCGTTGGAAATCGGATTTTTCCGATTAGTTCACCGGAAATAGCTCGGTTTTTACCGGATTTTTAGTTTGATGAATTGTTTGTGAATCCTGAGGTTGCGATGAGGTTGTGTTTGATGTTTGGAACGATTTTTGACTGAAAAACAGGGCGATTGAACTCGTTTTGCCCTTCATCGGAGCTGGCCGGAGCATCGCCGGCGAAGACCAGAATCTGGGCCAAATCTGGCTTGTTCTTCAGGGTCCGATCGGGTTTCCACGACCCGTTTCGACCCATTTCTGTGGTTAGCTGACCCGCTTTTAATATGAAATTCCCCAATTCAATTTCTATAAATCTGTTTCTGCAGATTTTTCCTTTAAAAATAATTCAAAATCATTTCTAAATTCTAAAAAATTATTTTAAAATTCAAAACAAATTTAGTTAATTATTTTAAATAATTACTAAATTATTTTAATTTCAGAAATTTATTTTCTTTGTTATTTTCAAAAATCTATGTCACACCCCCAACTTAAATAGCAAAATAGTTATAGCTATTACATCATTTTAATGAGTATTACACAACCAAAATCCAAGATCTTACAGTTTAGGGTTTGGAACAGCCCAACACTACCAACTATTACATCTGATTACAAATACCGAGTCCTCACACAACTATTATTACTTATTCTACCTGAGCTCGAACATAAGCATCAGCATCACAGGTCTTACGGGCAGTCTGCTTGAATCTAACCATGGCTGCTAGCTGTAATATCAGGGTAAAGCAAGAAGTGAGCCAAAAGCTCAACAAGTGCTAACAATACAACGCAAAGCATAAATCGAGATATACCTTTAGGAATGACAATGGAATGACATAATCAATGATAATCGAGAGATAAAACTTATGTGAGTTGGCATCATTTTGCTTGCATCAAAACAAATTAAAACCATTCTTAATCAAAATCATTTTATGACGCTACGGATTACAGCCGGTGATCAGCCGCGAAGTAATCCCGAACCTCGCTGGGTTCTAAAACATTATTGGGAATCCCTAGGCAACTTTTAAGCCTAATATAAGTGTGGAAAGGACTCGCGTCTCAGTCCAGATCCACCATTCAAGAAAACATTTGTCCCCCTTTGGGACTGAAAAATCCACGTTTTAATCATTTTAAAAACTGATGCCGATTTATGACAAAATTTCTTTCGACTGTAATTATTTTTATCAAGGGATTATAGATCAACTTGAAACACTGGAAATATGACTCTAAATCTCAGGGCCATGATCTACTAGACTTTACTATATTAGGGTAGTTGAGAGGTTTCCATAAACAAGAACTTAGACAAGGAAATTAAGCCAGGCTATTGGATAAGATGAAAGAGTAATGCCAAACTAGACTTAAAGCAACGGTTGTAGACAAGATATAGGTATTAGAACATCAAAAGATAGGCATCACTGGTTCCAATAGGATAAAGGTGTTAAAATATAAAGAAGGCGATCATCAGCTCAGTATATAACAGGGTGTCAAGCTTTAGGGTAAGGATAGGGTTATCAAACAATCATGAATGTATTTAAGAAATGATTGGCTTTTAGGTATCAAAATAAAGTTTCTATCGAGGTTATTTCAAGAGTTGAATCAAAGTATCAGGGTGCAACATCAAGATTTCTCAGGGATCAGTAGCATGATAAACAAAAGGATCAATAAGATATTATAACGCATCTCTAATTTATCATGGCATTAAACTATCATGAAAGACTTTTGAACTACTTGCAATATGTACTCGAGGGTTCATGGCATTTCTATGTAACTCAAAGATAAACAAAAGATACTCTTGATTTAAATATATCAAAATGACTCAGGATAATTGCATCGATATATATATGAACTGTTTACAGTAAATGCGAAGGTCAAGTTGAATCACTTGCCTTGAGATAGACTGGTCTGGTCTGACTGGTAGGAGCAACAACTGGAGCTTCACTCGACTTTTATGGCAAGTTTTCCCTCGTCTCGAGATCCTACATAATAATAATAATCCTCATTATAATATATTCTTTCCATCTTAACCTATTTACAACCCGAAATTAAACATGGATGGCACTTAGGCCTATACGCACTTAATTCATATCCACCTTTATATTTTCAAATGTACACATGTAGCCACATAATCACATATCGTATATTAATACCAAATAACATCATATACACCATAATGCCACACTAGGCTTGGATGATCTCGACTCACCACTTAAGTTACTTGGTCGCTAACTAAACGAAGTCTTCGAATTTTGGGCTTCCTAACTCAATGTGCCTTTCCTAAATTATCCAAAACCTATTGACCCTCACTTGTGCCTTTTGTTCTACTGACCTTATACTATCTTACAACTATGGTGGTCGACCTAATACTCACTTCTAAGTGTCCTGAAACTATGCGATAAGTGAAAGTGCTCACTGGTGCAAATTTCAGAATGGTAACTAAGGTTTCTTGAGTGCATTAGACACTCTTAAACTACAAGTTTTTCTTCAAAATTTTTACACAAGACTCTCCTGACCTAAAGGCATCTCACAAGCTTGATGTGGCTCAAAGGCCTGGCTTGGGCCTTCAAAGTGCACATCAATGACATGGTCAAAACTCATTCTAAACCTCAGGGTACTAAACTGATTTTTCTGCAGAAACTATAACTCTCATTTTCCAAGGTTTTGACTTGACAAACCCAATTATCAACAACTAAATACTTAAACCAAGACCTATACTTGGTATTCTACTGAACTTAACTCCCTTTTTCTCAAAATAACCTTAGTGAGATCATCCTTGCCTAAGGTGCAACTATGGCAAAACAAAGAGACTACTCTTAACAAATCGCAAATCTTCATGCTTTTGAAACAACAAGATATATATTTTTTTATAAAAGATAACCACAAATTATTACCATGCAACAAGAAGCATAAATCAATATTATCACATTATTCCTACTGAAATTAAAGCTCACTAACAAAATCTTTTCCAAATGATCAAAATATTACAACCAACTAAGAGAATTCCACATGCATGCATGCCTTCGGGTTTTTCAAACCAAACAACATATTTTCTACATATATTCCATCTTAAAATTGACATGCAAGCCTAGCATAAGGTATACCTAGATGATCACTTAGCATGCAAGGAGTTTTATCAAATTTTCACCACAAAATTCAAGTCATTATCACATAAACATGCAAAAATTGAACAAAACAACAAGAATGATTTCAAGGACCATTCATTCGGCTCCCATATGGTCATGGCCGAATGAAATGGATGGAAATGGCCATTAAATCATCAAGAGTTTCCTTCTCAAGACTTGGCACTTATCCATTCATTGTAGTCCTCTCAAAAACAACCTTAAATCCATAAGAATCAAGATTGTATTTTGAGTTTCACTAAAACCTTTACATGCAACCCTTAAACTTAAACTTTCTACTCAAAACTCTTTGAAATATGAATGATCATGGTATGGAAGATAACATTTACTTGTATAAAGAGTAGAAGCTTGGTGGAGAAATGAAAAAAAAAAATGGGGAGGGGTGGTTCTCGGCTAAAGGCCGAGAGTGAGAGAGAGAGAGCCGAGAGTGAGGGAGGAGGAGGGAGAGAAGAGTGAGTGTGGTGTGGGTGATGAGTAAAAATGATCATGACTTTGCTTGTCTTATGGTTTTTGTATTGGCAAAAGTGAGTGGAATTAGGAATTGACATGATTAGCCTTCCACTTGAACTTGGTTGAATTTGCATGCAAGGGTAAAGAAGGTATTTGGCTAGGAAATAAGAGTTAGTGGGGTGGTTATTGACTCTTTAGCCCTTTTGGAATGTATGGAAGGAATTTGCATGCAAGGATAACTATGTAATTTGCTAATTATATGTATAAAGATTTATTTTTATAAAATAAAACACAAGTTCAAAAATTATAAAATTTACACCATAAAATAACTTGGATTTTTAGAGATTTTATAAAATCACTTTCAAAATTTGTGAACAAAATATCTTTTAAAAGAAAATTTCTCCAAGGCTTAGAATATTCCTTATAAATCAAAAATAAAGAAATTAAATAAATTCTTGCTTTGAAAAATCATATACTACCCAAAGAAAATTTATAATGCAGAAATTTTCACTCACACAAACGTACAAGCATTGAATATATTTTTATTTAACTTAATATTATTCACAAATAATATTACATAAAATGCCGGTCGTAACATCCTCTCCCCCTTAAGGGATTCTGTCCCCAGAATCTAAGAGAACAGATGAGGATACCGGGAACGCATATCAGACTCTAACTCCCAAGTCGACTCTTCGACCTTAGGGTTCCTCCAAAGTACTTTCACTAACTTTACTGATTTATTTCTAAGACTCTTTACTTGCCAGTCGAGTACTTTAACCGGTTGCTCCACAAATGACAGGTCTGCCTGAATTTCTACAGGTTCATATTCTATCACATGGCTAGCGTCAGGATTGTACTTCTTAAGCAACGACACATGGAACACATTATGCACATGCTGATACTGAGGTGGTAAGGCCAACTCGTAGGCCACCTTTCCTACTTGACTCAAAATCTCAAAAGGACCTACGTATCTAGGTGCTAACTTTCCTTTCTTGCCAAATCTTATCAACCCTTTCCTAGGTGACACTTTTAGCAACACAGCTTCGCCAATTTGGAATTGAACATCCTTACGCGCTGGATCCGCATACTTCCTCTGTCTATCTTGAGCAGCAAGCAACCTTTTCTGAATTAACTTGACTGAGTTATGCAACTGTTGTACCAATTCTGAGCCGAGAATTCTTCCTTCTCCTACTTCATCCCAACTTGTTGGTGATCTACATTTTCGCCCGTACAAAGCTTCATATGGTGGCATGCCGATACTGGAATGATAGCTGTTGTTATATGAAAATTCAATTAATGGCAGGTGGTCGTCCCAACTTCCAGCAAAATCGATTGCACAACTGCGCAACATGTCTTCAATTGTTTGAATTGTTCTTTCACTCTGGCCATCAGTCTGCGGGTGATACGCCGTGCTCATATTCAACTTCGTGCCAAGACATTCCTGGAATTGCTTCCAGAATCTTGAGTTAAATCGGGGATCTCTGTCTGAAACTATTGATACAGGTACTCCATGCCTTAATACGATTTCGTGCACATACAGATGAACCAACTTGTCCAGTGACGACTTCTCATTTATTGGGAGGAAATGCGCCGACTTCGTAAGACGATCAATTATAACCCATATTGCGTCATGTCCGGATTTTGTTCGCGGTAGTCCTACTATAAAGTCCATAGCGATATTTTCCCATTTCCATTCTGGAATCTTCAGGGGCTGAATTAACCCGCTTGGTCGTTGATGTTCTGCCTTTACTTTCTGACAAGTATAGCACTTCGCAACCCATTCTGCCACGTCTCGCTTCATATTTGGCCACCAAAAGTTCTTCTTTAAGTCTTGATACATCTTGGTGCTTCCCGGGTGGATTGAGAATTTCGAATGGTGGGCTTCATGGAGGATCTCATTCTTTAATTCAGATACATGGGGAATCCATATTCTGGATGAAAACCTTAGTATTCCTTGCTCATCCCTTTTAGTATTAATCTCTTCTCCAGATAACTGATTTTTCTCTTTTTCCATTACTTCCTCTTGATACTTCTTTATCTTTTCCAGTAGTATTGGCTGAAAGGTCATTGCATGACAAACTTCCTTGACTTCCCCATAAGCATAAAGTTCCAATTCAAATTTTCCGATTTCTTCAGATAACTCTTTTGATGTTATCATTGCATTCAATCTTTCCTTCCGACTCAGCGCATCGGCCACTACGTTCGCCTTTCCAGGATGGTAATTTATCGAACAGTCATAGTCCTTAATCAATTCCAGCCATCTCCTCTGCCTCATATTGAGCTCTTTCTGAGTAAAAATGTACTTTAAACTCTTGTGATCCGTGTAGATTTCACACTTTTCTCCATAGAGATAGTGTCTCCAAATCTTGAGTGCGAATACTATGGCGGCTAGTTCCAAGTCATGCGTCGGATACTTTAACTCGTGCGGCTTCAACTGTCTTGACGCATATGCTATTACCTTACTGTGTTGCATCAACACACAACCCAAACCCTTATGTGAAGCGTCGCTGAATATTACAAAATTCCCTTGATCATCTGGAAGTACTAACACCGGAGCTGTTACCAACTTCTGTTTTAACTCTTGAAAGCTACTTTCACATTCTGCACTCCATTCAAACCTTTGATTCTTTCTGGTTAACTTGGTCAATGGTGTGGCGATCTTCGAGAAATCCTTGACGAATCTTCTATAGTATCCGGCCAATCCTAGAAAACTTCGCACTTCCGTAGGAGTCCTTGGCCTCTCCCAACTCATAACTGCATCAATCTTCGCCGGATCCACTTTAATTCCATCATTTCCAATAACATGCCCCAAAAATTGAACTTCCTTTAACCAAAACTCACATTTGGTAAACTTGGCATACAACTTCTCGTGTCGGAGTATCTCCAATGCTATCCAGAGATGCTGCATATGTTCTTCTTCCGATTTAGAATAAATAAGGATGTCATCAATAAATACCACGACAAATTTATCCAAATACTTCTTAAATACCCGATTCATCAGATCCATGAATGCGGCCGGGGCGTTGGTCAATCCAAACGGCATTACTAGGAATTCATAATGCCCAAATCTGGTCCTAAATGCGGTCTTGGGAATATCTTCTTCCTTGATCTTTAATTGATGGTATCCCGATCTCAAGTCAATCTTCGAAAAACATTTTGCTCCCTTTAACTGATCAAAAAGGTCATCTATCCTTGGTAGCGGGTAGCGGTTCTTGATCGTTACTTTATTCAACTCCCGGTAATCTATGCATAGACGCATACTCCCATCTTTCTTCTTCACAAAGAGAACAGGTGCTCCCCATGGCGACGTACTTGGTCGTATCACTCCCTTATCCAATAATTCTTGTAGCTGGCTCGCCAACTCTTTCATTTCTGCTGGTGCCATCCTATACGGAGCCTTTGAAACTGGTTCCGTGCCTGGAGCAAGGTTGATCTCGAACTCAATTTGTCGATCTGGTGGTAAGCCTGGTAGTTCGTCGGGAAACACATCGGGGAACTCATTAACTACAGGAATATCCTCCATGCTGGGGCTGCCTCTCTCTGAATCCACTACATATGCTAGGAACGACTCACAACCTTTTCTAAGTAACTTCTTAGCCTGAATAATTGTAAGAAATAGTCGCTCTTGCCTCTGTCCCTTAAATACTACCTTCTCTCCACTCTTCGTCTTTAAATTCACTCTCTTGGTCTTACAATTTATCTGCGCGCTATTCTCTCCTAACCAATCCATTCCTAAGATTATGTCAAACTCTCCCAGCTTGAAGAGTATCAAGTCGGCCGAGAACTTATATCCTGAAATATCAATCTCACATTTTGGACAAAATCGATTCACAGGAATCTTCTCTTGGTTCGCAATTACCACATTTACTACCTCACTCATAACCGTTTTATCACATTGGATCTTATCAACAAAGGATTCTGATATGAAAGATCTTGTGGCTCCCGAATCAATCAATACTTTGGCTTTGACATTATTGAGTAAAAGTGTACCTGCTATCACCTCAGAATTCTGAACAGCATCTTTCATCTTTAGATCAAATGTCCTTGCTGTTGCTTGCGGGGTTGGTGCGGGTGGTGGAGGTAATGCCAATACCTCAGCTGGCACGCTTGCACTGGTACTTGCCACGTTCATCAGAGCTCTGACTGGTCCTGTTGCCTTACATTCCCTAGCCATGTGTCCAGTCTTCCCACATTTGTAGCACGTAACTCCTGGCTTCGGCATCTTGCACTCATTTGCCAAATGTCCCTTCTGATTGCACCTATAACAGGTCATACTCAGCTTATTGCATACTCCGGGGTGCCTTCTTCCACAGTGCTTGCATTCTGGCCTCTGGAACCTGTTTTCTCCAACTTGCCCTTGGCTTGCCTGATTGTTCCCTTTTGATTCTTGCCTTTTGCCCAAATTTCCCTTCCTTTGAAAATTTCCGCCCTTCTGGAAACCAATCCTCTTTACATTCCGATCTTGCGAACTTCCAGCTTCAGACTTTTCTCCATAGAATGGAACCTTCCTCTTCTTGTTATCCCTCTCTTTCCTTGACTGCATCCCATTATTCTCAATCAGAGCAGCTTTCTGTACTACTCCCGCATAAGTCTCAAGTTCAAACATAGCCACCCTATCTCTGATCCAAGGCTCCAATCCTTGCTGAAATTTCTTTGCTTTTTCTTCCTCAGTGCTAGTATACTTTGTCACAAACCTTGACAACTCAGTGAACTTCTTCTCATATTCCAGTACAGTCATGTTCCCTTGTTTTAACTCAAGAAATTTTAGCTCCATCTGATTCTGCATGTACTTAGGGTAATACTTGTCCAGAAATAACTTCTTAAATCTTTCCCAAGAAATCTGCTGAGTGACTTCCATAACTTTTACTGATTCCCACCAATAAATGACTTCTCCCTTCAAGAAGTAAGTGGCATACAGCGTCTTCTGATCGTCCCCTAACTGTACCAACTCAAAAGCCCTTTCCATCTCCTTGATCCATGTGTTTGCTATCACTGGATCAGTGGTATCATGAAATACAGGTGGATTCACATTCTGAAAAGCCTTGAAAGTGACAATTTGTCTTGGTGGTACTGGTGGTTCAGGTGGTTGATATGGCTCACGGTTATCTTGGTTTTCAATTCGTTGTTGAAGAGTTAATTGTTGTTGAGCTATAGCATTGGTTTGCTGTTGCAAGGTTTCCAGTAGTTGAAGAATATTTGGGTCTGTGGTGAAGGTGGTTGTTGGATTCTTCTTTTTGGGAGGCATGATCCTGAAATAAGAGTTGTGTTATAACAAATATGAATGATAAAATGATTCGAGGGTATCGCATGGCATTCTTGTTTACATATGGGGTCACGTTTCCAAATTAAGCAGATATGATGATAAAAACATAAAATAACAGTTGAGAGCAAATGGAACAATAGCACATAATTATTGAAATTTTAAAGGTCACAGTACATAGGATTGGGACATAGTCTGATTCTAGAAATAACAGGCTTATTTAAAGGAAAGACAGAAGCAACTGGGGATTCCTTAGAGTTTAATAGTACAACAACATGAAAGGTAAATGGAAAGAATTAAGGCTCCACTCCATCTGAACGGGGCTTGGTAGTCTTTTCCTCTCGAAGTGTCTTCACAATGCTCTGGAGCTCATCCGCCACCATCTGAATGACATACTGGCTGGTACGGTCCCGGTGCGCTGGCATCTCCTCAAGCTTAGTGTTGACGTACCCAACCAAGGTCTCAAGTCTCGCAATCATCTGCTCCTTGGGCTTCCCTTCGTAGTTTCGGCTGTCCGGATACACGTTCTTCAGTCGGTCTATCAGTCGGTCGTACTTGCCCTGAAGCATGTCGAACTCGCGCCTCAACTCAGCATACACGGAGAAAGCAATAGTGTCGTCCGACCCAGAGGATGACGAGGAATGCGCCCTTTGCTGACAACCAATAAGAGGAGTATTAATAATAATTTACTTTACCTACTCTCTCGCATAGTATCTATAACCTACTCACAAGTCCTATAACCTATTTGGGCTGTTCAGGGACTCTAAACCGTAGCTCTGATACCAAAACCTGTCACACCCCCAACTTAAATAGCAAAATAGTTATAGCTATTACATCATTTTAATGAGTATTACACAACCAAAATCCAAGATCTTACAGTTTAGGGTTTGGAACAGCCCAACACTACCAACTATTACATCTGATTACAAATACCGAGTCCTCACACAACTATTATTACTTATTCTACCTGAGCTCGAACATAAGCATCAGCATCACAGGTCTTACGGGCAGTCTGCTTGAATCTAACCATGGCTGCTAGCTGTAATATCAGGGTAAAGCAAGAAGTGAGCCAAAAGCTCAACAAGTGCTAACAATACAACGCAAAGCATAAATCGAGATATACCTTTAGGAATGACAATGGAATGACATAATCAATGATAATCGAGAGATAAAACTTATGTGAGTTGGCATCATTTTGCTTGCATCAAAACAAATTAAAACCATTCTTAATCAAAATCATTTTATGACGCTACGGATTACAGCCGGTGATCAGCCGCGAAGTAATCCCGAACCTCGCTGGGTTCTAAAACATTATTGGGAATCCCTAGGCAACTTTTAAGCCTAATATAAGTGTGGAAAGGACTCGCGTCTCAGTCCAGATCCACCATTCAAGAAAACATTTGTCCCCCTTTGGGACTGAAAAATCCACGTTTTAATCATTTTAAAAACTGATGCCGATTTATGACAAAATTTCTTTCGACTGTAATTATTTTTATCAAGGGATTATAGATCAACTTGAAACACTGGAAATATGACTCTAAATCTCAGGGCCATGATCTACTAGACTTTACTATATTAGGGTAGTTGAGAGGTTTCCATAAACAAGAACTTAGACAAGGAAATTAAGCCAGGCTATTGGATAAGATGAAAGAGTAATGCCAAACTAGACTTAAAGCAACGGTTGTAGACAAGATATAGGTATTAGAACATCAAAAGATAGGCATCACTGGTTCCAATAGGATAAAGGTGTTAAAATATAAAGAAGGCGATCATCAGCTCAGTATATAACAGGGTGTCAAGCTTTAGGGTAAGGATAGGGTTATCAAACAATCATGAATGTATTTAAGAAATGATTGGCTTTTAGGTATCAAAATAAAGTTTCTATCGAGGTTATTTCAAGAGTTGAATCAAAGTATCAGGGTGCAACATCAAGATTTCTCAGGGATCAGTAGCATGATAAACAAAAGGATCAATAAGATATTATAACGCATCTCTAATTTATCATGGCATTAAACTATCATGAAAGACTTTTGAACTACTTGCAATATGTACTCGAGGGTTCATGGCATTTCTATGTAACTCAAAGATAAACAAAAGATACTCTTGATTTAAATATATCAAAATGACTCAGGATAATTGCATCGATATATATATGAACTGTTTACAGTAAATGCGAAGGTCAAGTTGAATCACTTGCCTTGAGATAGACTGGTCTGGTCTGACTGGTAGGAGCAACAACTGGAGCTTCACTCGACTTTTATGGCAAGTTTTCCCTCGTCTCGAGATCCTACATAATAATAATAATCCTCATTATAATATATTCTTTCCATCTTAACCTATTTACAACCCGAAATTAAACATGGATGGCACTTAGGCCTATACGCACTTAATTCATATCCACCTTTATATTTTCAAATGTACACATGTAGCCACATAATCACATATCGTATATTAATACCAAATAACATCATATACACCATAATGCCACACTAGGCTTGGATGATCTCGACTCACCACTTAAGTTACTTGGTCGCTAACTAAACGAAGTCTTCGAATTTTGGGCTTCCTAACTCAATGTGCCTTTCCTAAATTATCCAAAACCTATTGACCCTCACTTGTGCCTTTTGTTCTACTGACCTTATACTATCTTACAACTATGGTGGTCGACCTAATACTCACTTCTAAGTGTCCTGAAACTATGCGATAAGTGAAAGTGCTCACTGGTGCAAATTTCAGAATGGTAACTAAGGTTTCTTGAGTGCATTAGACACTCTTAAACTACAAGTTTTTCTTCAAAATTTTTACACAAGACTCTCCTGACCTAAAGGCATCTCACAAGCTTGATGTGGCTCAAAGGCCTGGCTTGGGCCTTCAAAGTGCACATCAATGACATGGTCAAAACTCACTCTAAACCTCAGGGTACTAAACTGATTTTTCTGCAGAAACTATAACTCTCATTTTCCAAGGTTTTGACTTGACAAACCCAATTATCAACAACTAAATACTTAAACCAAGACCTATACTTGGTATTCTACTGAACTTAACTCCCTTTTTCTCAAAATAACCTTAGTGAGATCATCCTTGCCTAAGGTGCAACTATGGCAAAACAAAGAGACTACTCTTAACAAATCGCAAATCTTCATGCTTTTGAAACAACAAGATATATATTTTTTTATAAAAGATAACCACAAATTATTACCATGCAACAAGAAGCATAAATCAATATTATCACATTATTCCTACTGAAATTAAAGCTCACTAACAAAATCTTTTCCAAATGATCAAAATATTACAACCAACTAAGAGAATTCCACATGCATGCATGCCTTCGGGTTTTTCAAACCAAACAACATATTTTCTACATATATTCCATCTTAAAATTGACATGCAAGCCTAGCATAAGGTATACCTAGATGATCACTTAGCATGCAAGGAGTTTTATCAAATTTTCACCACAAAATTCAAGTCATTATCACATAAACATGCAAAAATTGAACAAAACAACAAGAATGATTTCAAGGACCATTCATTCGGCTCCCATATGGTCATGGCCGAATGAAATGGATGGAAATGGCCATTAAATCATCAAGAGTTTCCTTCTCAAGACTTGGCACTTATCCATTCATTGTAGTCCTCTCAAAAACAACCTTAAATCCATAAGAATCAAGATTGTATTTTGAGTTTCACTAAAACCTTTACATGCAACCCTTAAACTTAAACTTTCTACTCAAAACTCTTTGAAATATGAATGATCATGGTATGGAAGATAACATTTACTTGTATAAAGAGTAGAAGCTTGGTGGAGAAATGAAAAAAAAAATGGGGAGGGGTGGTTCTCGGCTAAAGGCCGAGAGTGAGAGAGAGAGAGCCGAGAGTGAGGGAGGAGGAGGGAGAGAAGAGTGAGTGTGGTGTGGGTGATGAGTAAAAATGATCATGACTTTGCTTGTCTTATGGTTTTTGTATTGGCAAAAGTGAGTGGAATTAGGAATTGACATGATTAGCCTTCCACTTGAACTTGGTTGAATTTGCATGCAAGGGTAAAGAAGGTATTTGGCTAGGAAATAAGAGTTAGTGGGGTGGTTATTGACTCTTTAGCCCTTTTGGAATGTATGGAAGGAATTTGCATGCAAGGATAACTATGTAATTTGCTAATTATATGTATAAAGATTTATTTTTATAAAATAAAACACAAGTTCAAAAATTATAAAATTTACACCATAAAATAACTTGGATTTTTAGAGATTTTATAAAATCACTTTCAAAATTTGTGAACAAAATATCTTTTAAAAGAAAATTTCTCCAAGGCTTAGAATATTCCTTATAAATCAAAAATAAAGAAATTAAATAAATTCTTGCTTTGAAAAATCATATACTACCCAAAGAAAATTTATAATGCAGAAATTTTCACTCACACAAACGTACAAGCATTGAATATATTTTTATTTAACTTAATATTATTCACAAATAATATTACATAAAATGCCGGTCGTAACAATCTAAATTTGATTTAATTATTTATGATTTATTTTAGTTAACTATTTACGGATTTAATTATTTGGTTAATTCATTTAATTAATTAATTTAATCTATAAATAGTTAAATAAAATGTAATTATTTATAATTAAGTCGAATAATGATTTAAAAATCATTTTTAGTTTTTAAAAATCATATAAGTGTATTTAAAATTCAATTAATAATATTATTAATTGAATTATTCTTATCTTATTCATAATAAATAGACTGTTCGTCCTTTTAATATGGAACGAATGTGTTTGGATTGAGAAAAATATTTTGATTCTATTAAAAATACTTTCGGGACATAAAATCTTTCATTTAGAAAGGTCGCTTGATTTTGTAAATATTTCTGAGTCGCGTAATTATCGTAATCGATTTCAGTTTTAAATGTATCGAATCGGATGTTTTGACGAACTGAATCATATGTTATATGAATTATGTGATACGTTCCTTACATGTTTTCGTGCTAATTGAATTATGAGTCCACGTGTATTTTAAATTCCATATGATTAAATGTGATCCCGATCTGTTTGTATCGGGCGGGTAGAAGATAAGGATAAGTGTATAATAGACAATTATATATTGTTAGTTAATTGAAATGGTATCTTTTATGATAGATACACCTAGTTCAAGGTGTTCAAATCCAGACAGAGAGATTTAAAAGTAAATATTATCTATACGAAATAAATGAGACGAGTAAATACAGAGATAAGATAAATATAGGATGGTGATTGGCAAGAAAGGTCAGATAGTCTGTTCATGGAAACACAGATATACCAGAACTGAGTGAAATGGTAGATGGTTAAAGATCAGAGAGTTATCAATTGAGGCAAGTATTCTCAAACTTTCTTATGATATATTGCAAATATTTCTTCCTTATTATTGATTGGTCTCTTGAGCAAATACCTATTATTCCGTGTGATTTGCGAACCCTGAATCAGGATATTTTGAACTCAAAGTGATTTGAAATCAAAATACTCCATGGACTGGATAGTTGTGATAAGGGCCAAAGATGGATGTACCCTTTGTTTATGAGGCCAGAATGGGCCTGGGGCCAGAGATGGATGGACCCTTTAATTACGGAGGCCATAGTGCCTGGGTACCTTGTTATAACGCGGGTCTATGCAGTTGGGCATAGGTCTGTACTATACCTGACTGATCAGCAAGTTATACTACTGTGTTGATTTAGTGTCCAATCTAATTTATTGTTGATCGCCATTAACGACATTCCTTCTTGAAAAGTTTTATGATTACAAAACCAGACAAAGACCTGATTCAAGAATTGAATATGGGAACTTCTCATTACTTTTGATTTATGATTAAGGGCTGGTAAAGGCCAATATTTTATTTGCTCAACTACTTTAAATAAATAAAATGTTTATAAATCATTTAAATATCGTGTCTGGAAATTTCTTTTAATATTGATACCTGGAAATCAGTTATGTTACTTGCTGGGAATTTTTGCCTCACTCTTGCTTTTTGAATTCTTATTTCTTTCAGTTTGGAATGAGGATTAAAGTGAATAGCTCTTAATAGACAGCAAAATTGGAGAGATCCCAGCTGCAAGAGGATGGTGATGTTGGAATAAATTAGACAAGGAAGTTTGTAAGAGGTAACAAAAATTGTATTTAGTTAATGTAAAATTTAGAAGGTTAGATTCTTGTTTCATATCATAATATGTAAACGATCCGGAATTAGGGGGTTATCTGTATATTTGTCTTAATATACAGGTTTATATTGTTTAAAGTTATTTGGTGACACCCAATCCTAACCCCAGATATGGGATGTTACAAGTTGGTATCAGAGCAACAGGTTATTGGTCCCTGAAATAAGAATAGGTGGAAGTAAGATAGGATTGATAGGTCATATAAGATAAGGGAGGCCCTAAGTATACTCATTTTGAGTTCGAGTTGAGTGTGAATTAAGATTAGTAGATACGATATGGATTAGTAAGATAGGATATTTTAAGATAAGTGTAAGGCGAATATATTGAGCTATAAATAGATTGAGTTCCCAGATCCTATAGTTGTGAAGAGTCGACAGCTTGATGGAGACTGGGTAAAGTACCCTGCTTTTCATGTGGTTTTAAAGAAAAAGGAGATTGATTCTTATGAGAACTTCGTATTAGGAGAGATAGATGAGTTTCGGTATCATCCAACTTAGAATTGAGTAGTAGAACAAGCTCCAGGGTGGATGTAACGGGTTGATTGAAGCTGACGGAGAGCCAATGTTGCAACTTTCAAAGATACCATCTTTGCGAGAAGTTTCTTATCACTTTTCGGGCACCGCACAAGAAATGACATCTACCTTATTAGGTATACTTAAGATTAAAAAGAAAGTATGACCTTATTTACATATAGAATGTTTAATTGTGTTAATTGGTTGTAATTATTGTAACACCCCCAAATCCGGGGTCGGGGATCCGGGTTGTCACGAGTTCCATTTCCCTTAATAACACCCAATCTTAACAATTACTCAACTACTCTGTACTGTGACCCCACAATAAACACACACACCACACGTTATAGTCTCAGAGATGAACATCCAAAAATAACCACAAGTCATTTTATTCCACAATTATCTGCCAATACACCTTAAAAGGTTTTCTGAATAAATTTACATTTCTTTGCCATTATTACAATTCATAAATATACATAATCTGGTACATTAGAAGTTGAAAGCCTAGCCTATTGGTAGCTCCTACCTCAGCTACGGCGGCATCAATGCTTCTAGAAAACTGAGGAACGTCTCCTAATCGCTTGCGAATCGGGAGCTTGGTCCTGTTCATCCTTTCTATCTGTTGTTGTGTGATGAAAGAAGAAAGCAAGGGTGAGCAGCAAGCCCACCAAAATAATATGTATAATGATTAATAGTATATGAGCCTTCTCTTAGTACTCATGAAAGTCTTGGTCAAAAGAAATGAACCAAGTTGATATCTTAATGCGATGAAGTCGCAAAATATTCAGTATATATATATATACATATATACTTTTCAAAATATTGGAAGTCCTCTTCCATGCATAATATACCCAAAGTCCCAGTGTATAATTGTATAAAAAAAATATCATTGCAAGGTGATCTCATATATCTAACCTTGTCTCAACGTTATTCTGAAAATCTTTGTCATTCATAAGACAATTATTAATTAGATATAAGTTTAAAAGATGAAGTTACAAGATACCCCAATATACTTATATCTTTCCCAAATACTACTTGAACTACCACCGTTCAAGTTATAATTAGCTTCAAAAGTTCATCACATAGATGAGACTATAAGACAAGATTTGAATAGATTAAATCTTTAAAATATTATCAAAATAAAATGAAGTTACGAGATACTTCATTTGATGTAAACATCATTTTGAAAACTTGACCCTGCCAACACTCAACAATCGCCCAACTGTAGCCTTTCTATCGAAGTGCTCTGGGTAGTGTTGCAGAAATTATCCAATTGGATGATGAACTCATTACGGGAGTTTGCCGTGCCAGGAAGACCACTTACGATGATCAGTCGTAGTAGTACAACCCCACCATTTTCTACATGTAGAGGAGAACCTGTCGGATTTACTTGTCAACCGAACACTGAACTCCTAAGGAATGGACCGCCTTAGCGGAACTTCCAGGCCATTTGGGCCAATATAATAAGGCTGGGCCGGCGCTACTCGGCCACTTACGCCACTCCTAGTTCAGATGAAATCCATGACTCTGAAACGTAAAGCTCGTCCCCACTTTCCCCAAGTAGAAACTTGTTGATACGGCTCCACCAAGAAGTCGTATCTATTTGGAAAGGAGAACTCACCGATATTTCCCAGGCGATTCCTGTTAATGGATTAACTTGTTCCAAGAATTTTACTTCCCGAGTGTTGGGTAAGTAATCAATTCATTTATCAAAACAGCAACCTCGTTGCGAATATAAAACACACCACAGAGCCGGATCCCTCAGGTTTTGAGCGAGTATTTAAATCCCCTTCGAAAGGAGGATCTTAAAAAAAATGAGTTTTGGGATCCGCTCTAACCTTTAAAAATCATTTTGAAGACTTGCAAAACATTTTTAAGAATGTTTGGAGTGAAGCTGATTTAATGAAGTAAATCAGTCCCCAGAATATTTAGAAAATGTCTGAATATTATTATTTAAATAATATTCCCATAAAGAATAATCTTTATAAAATAATTGAAGTAGAAGTATTAAAACTTATACTTGAAATTAATAGCAAATAATCAAAGATATACTTATACGAAAGTAATATCTTTAATTGAATAATCAAAAATAAGTTTGATTATCGACACCTTATTCTTTAATAAAATAAAGAATATATCTCAGCAAATAATCGGAGTCATAGATCCTCAAATGAATATTCAAGTAATATTCAATAACTAAAATAAGCTGAGTCATAATACCTCGAGTGAATATTATAAATAATATTCATTAAATAAAATAAAGGAGTCATACATCCTCAAATGAATATCCAAGTAATATCCAATAAATAATGTAAAGGAGTCATAAGTCCTCTAATGAATATTCAAGGTAATATTCATTAATAAAATAAAGTTATAGAATAAATCTTATTCGATTAATAGTTCTGAAAACTATAACCATTTATATATATAAAATCTACTCGGGATCCTCGACTCCCGGTTTTAGAAAATGTTTTCACCTTTGGGTCCCTATACTAAGAGTATATGCAAATTACCACTATTCTCTAGCATAGGTATTATTAACTGAACCAACAGATATATATGGAAAGAATACGAAACAGGCATGCATATATATACCATATCAGCATGCTTCAATATATCGCAAAATTTGCTAATCGACCAACATGCATCTATCACAAGATAATGCATATACATATATACATTACAACAACAGTATAACGGGTAGAAAACTTGCCTAAGCGACTTGGGGTGATAAAAGGCTCGGGACGAGTCTGGTAACCTATAAACAACAAGTAAGTTGGAATTAAACCAAAGTCACTTGTAAATCTATACTTTAACTAACTTAGACTCTAACGCTTGTTTTGCGCTTACTGATTTGCTTAAGTCACCCGGGTACCCTCGGCTCCACCATTTTTAATAATTTAACCTTTACGAGTTTTAAGGCGATTCCTTCGCGAGTGTCTTACTAACTGCCTAGCACACTTACCATAAATGTTTCATACAATAATTAACCCTTTTTGGTCTTTAACCTATGTTTCAAAGTAAGGCGAGGGGAAAAGTTTCGTTCGCGAAACGCCGTTACTTGAAACGGTCGTTTCTCCTAAACCGTGCATCGGAATCGAACGAACTACATATCAAAACGAAGCTCGTAACATTAGCTATCTAGAAATGGCAATGGTCATAATCTAGCAGGGGGTTCTCGGGTCCTAATGGTATGCACAAAAACAGTCTAAAGAAAATCGGACGTTACGACGGCTATGTTTACGCGATTTCCAATATTTTAAACCATTCAAAACCCTCCCAATTCAACCTCAAATCCAACATACAACCAACATCCATCCTTATCACATCATAACAACCCCAACCAATTCAATTTTAACATTCATACTTATGCCTAAGCTTAACTTTAACCATTCTTAAGTTCTTTTAATCAAAACAACAACATTTACCATTCCAATTCAATACCATTTCAAATCCCAAACTCTAAATCACAACATCAAGCTACAATATTATCCTACTAATCAAAATCATCTTATAATACATAGGAATCTAGGGTTTGGAGATGGTATACCTTCCTTGAAGTGGTGGGAGGAGCTAGGAAGCCTTAAGAAGCTTTGAGAAGTCTTAGGAATGCTTGGATCTTCAAGGAAAACAAGAAAACTTCAAGTTAAAAACTTGAAAACACTATTCATAGTCTTCTTCTTTGATTAAATGAAGAAGATGGAGAAGGAATTGATGGCTTAAACTCATGATATAGCCCTAACTAAGCATGAATATGATTAGGGAATTAACTCACCAATTTAGGAAGCTTGGATCTTTGATTTTGAATTTCTTGCTCTTTTGAATAGTAAAAAGTCGAGAGCTTCTTCAAGAACAAGCCTTGGTTCTTTTTGATTTTGATGAAAATGATTTTACTTGGCTTGGTTGCTTTGTTTTTGTGTTTGATTTAGTCAATTACCTTGTTGCCCTTGAATTTGTATGGTTCTCATTCAACCACACCTCCTTCCTTCCCATATCATGCTTGTGTCATCCTCATGATGTCATCCTCCCCTCCTTGTCCTCTTTCTATTGGTTGGATGACATCATCCCCACTAATCCCCTTGATTAACTTCCTAATCGTTTGCCTAATGACCGCTGATCTGTTATACGGTTCGCTTAACTTTCGTTCTCGTTTATCGTTTGAAGGATCATACCCGGGATCTTATTACTTAGGTTCCCTTAACCTTTCTCAATACATTATATTTCTTTTTATGATCCTCTATCATAATCCTTTAATTTAAATCCTTTTTTTTTATCCTGTTACCTTATACTCAATTCTCTCCGTATCTAGTGGATTTCCGGGAAAAATCCAAGTGTTCGGGAATTGGATTCTGACGATCTTTACATACACTTATATCCCATATAAAGTACTAATAAAATCTCAGAATATCCATATCAGAACCCCTACATAGTGTGGCATGAAAAGTTTTCTCATTCAGCAAAAACACTATTCATAAGGGTTTCAAAATTTCCCAAAAATTGGGGTTATTACAGTCTCCCCTCCTTAAAAGGATTCCGTCCCGGAATCAGATAGAAATAAATAGGGATACCTTCTTAGTATTACACTTTCTAACTCTCAAGTCAATTTTCCCACATTGTGGTCCTACCACCAGACTCCGCCTAGTTTGATAATCCTTCTCCTAAGCACTTGTTCCTTTTCACTCTATAACCCTTCTTGGTTGCTCCATATAGGTTACGTCTGGTTGCATGTCTATGCGCTCATATGCCCCTATTTGTCTGGCATCCGAATTACACTTCCTTAACATTGATACGTGAACACGTTACGACCTGCTACATGTTCGGGGTTAGGGCTAGCTCATATGCTAACTTCCCAAACGTCTTAATATATCCAAGGGTCCAACAAATTGTAGACTTAGCTTTCCTTTCTTTCCAAACCTCATCAATCCTTTCCAAGGGATACCTATAACATTACTAGGTCCCCTATTTCATACTCTTTATCCTTTCATGTCAAATCAACATACTTATCATGTCTATCTTGGGCTACTACCAGCCGTCCTCTGATTAGATCTATCATATCCTTGGTCCTTTGGACTACTGCGGGTCCGAGCATCTTGCGCTCTACAACTTCATCCTAATATAAGGGAGATCGACATTGTCTTCCCTCAAGGATCTCATAAGGAGATATCTCAATACTGACATATGATCTATTGTCGTAAGAAAACTCAATCCGCGTTATGTGATCATTCCAATTCCTTTCAAGTCTATTGCACAGACTCTCATTATAGCTTCTAGCATTATAGCTTTTGCTTCTTAATACCCATTCTTTTCCAGTTCGTAATCGCTACTACCTTCCGTTCCTAATATTATACTGGTTATACTTTTGCTCGTTAGCGTTCTCTAACCTTTTAATAACCACGTCAACCTTAGTATCACGAATGTGTTCCCATTCCGCATACTACCACCACTTTATTACTCCTTTTTCAGTTGTTTCTATTTTCCAAAATTTGATCAATCAAATAGAAGTAAAGGAATTTGTTGAGAGATCACTATGATCATGAACACTTGTTATATCGCATAGTTAGTACAGAAGGTGGCCAGCCTTTAGTACTTGACAAGCAATTAAACAACATGTGGTATCCTACTAGGCTTCTATCACAAAGATAGATAGTCATTCGGCAATACCTCCCCTTCTGGAAGGGTTGTTCCTCTCAGCTTACATGAAATGAAAAGAAGAGAAAAGAGCGAACTGAAGAGAATTGTATATATATGTAAAAATATTGCCATAAAATATCTGGCTTGGAATCTACCTCTGAACTATAGAGGTTTGTCATAGGAGAACAAAACATATATGTATTTATATCAACATCGAGTATTATCGCATCGCATTTCACATGCTTAAATATTTGCTATTTCGTCCATCATTCTATGGACCCATGCACTTCCTCTAGCTTATACACAATTACCTTTGAAACTCCCTCGATGTCGAAAATCGAACCTGGGATCTCATTCTAGACATCATCGTTACTAGAATTCTATGCTTGCATCGCAACCTTCCTCGTATAATAATACGACTCTCTATTGATAAGAAAGAATAATTATTCACTAGGTAGATACTCTACTTAATTAGTCTATCAATGATAACTTATACACTACCACGACCCGATTAGTGGTACTCAATCTCAACACCCATTCCAATACAACTCTCACGGTTGTATTCAGCTCAATACTCGCAGAATCATTGCTGCCTTACTATGGTCCACCACTGACCTACTGTAGTCATTCATTTTCCATGAAGTCTTAATATCTAACCATACGGAGTCCATACATGTCGTATCAAATCCTTCTAAGGAGGTAACATAATCACCATTCATGATTCATGGAGTACACTCCTGATTCTGACATACATACATGACATGAAGCAGATAAAATTGCAGAAGAGTTTCGCTCAAAGGAACGATAGCATGTTAATACCATTCTTAATCATATGCCTTAAATAGAAGACTTAACTCAAAGGTTCGTCTAGTCCTTTTTTGAAACATGGTCCTGGCTTATCTCAAGATAGGACCTTCTAAGATAGATAGCCCGTTCATGGCGATTACACGAATTAAACCTTTACCAACTACTATTACGGTTGGGTATTGCACAGTCATCAGAAGGAATGTCAATCTTCCAAACCATAATACAACCTGCATAGCTTTAACCATCATCACTGTATTCCTTTGGCACAAGCGCCTATAATTATCCTCTTACCTTTAAAGTGTCGGCCACCTCTTTGGCCTTTCCTGATAGTAAAATTTCCTTACAGTCAATGTCGTTTTAACCACCTCCAAATACATTTTCTACCTTATTTCAATCACAGCTTATGTGAAGATGTTTTCCTTAAAATCTGATGAGTAAAAAAAAATATTACCATTTTTCCATAAGTTATTGCCTCAGTCTTTAGAGGTTAATCACTGTCACGACTGACTCTCAATCATAATTAGAACATCTTTTATCTTAAGTCCTAATTGCCCTGAACAATTTCGACCTTTACTGGTTCGATCCATACTTTCTCGTGGTTTAACACGTGCCCCACTTGGCATCATTATAATTACGTCATATTTCCTTTATCCACATTTCTATTCTTGAGAATTTTGAATATTACCTTTTTCCTTGTAAAACCTCTAAGGTTATCCTTCAATCATTCCTCCTGTATTCCCTAGATATAGGGCATATCACAATACCATTTACTAATACTAGAACCATTGTCTATATTCTTCTGAAAAATTTCTCCACTGATTCTTAAAGGTTGTTGTTACCTTAACCCTTTCCCAATCATACTGTCAAAACTCATACTGTCCCTATTAAGGGTGACATGACAACCTTTATGCAGTCCCCTAGGATTCATTTTAAGTTACCAATGTTCTATCCTTAATTCCACCTTTAAAAGGTACCTGCATCCTTCCATGGATAAATCAAGTCATATATCCTTGATAGATTATCTTATTCATCATTCCCACCTCGATAGTCTATACCTAACTTCATAATAGCATCCTTATTCAAATTGAGGTCAATCCATATGGCCTCCAAAAGATAACAATGGTCATCCGCTTTTCTTTCCTGATTTGGTAATGATAACATGGATGTTCTGGAAGATATTGGTCATGTTCAATGTGAACTTCTTCTTAATAATTCCTTATTTACTTTTGTTTTTTATCTCAACAGTCATCTCAATGTTGGGATACCTCTCATACCTGGCGTCTCCCTTTCTGAGTATCGAGCCACCGGTCTTACATTTCACATTATTGAAGGTCACTTCCTTCATCCAATTTTCCTACTTTCTTACTTTCTTGTCTCCTTAGTCTATCCGCGTCTTATTATTTATCCTTCGAACTATCTAAAGGTTTCCTTGAATCCTCCCAACTTAAAGGGGGTACAATATATGTATCTCTTATGCCTTCAACCATCAATTTTAACTCATGGTGGATCATCATCATCCTGACGATTACATACTTTTCTATTTCTATTTCTATGAGTCTTTAGGGTTTCCTCATACCCAACTCCCTTATCATTCCTCAAACTCTATTGCCTTTATATTCCTTTCCACTTCAGTTTCTTTTTTATTTTCCTTTCTCTTATCATTATTTCACAAACCAATCACAATATAAGCATTGATTTCAAACATCCTGTCATTCTGGATTCGTGTCCTCGGAACGAATCTTGACAACTTTTACATCTTAGATTCATAATTCACCATACTCGTCTGCCTTTGTTCTGGCTCTAAAGCTTTTACACTATCTCCTTATCTTTGGGAATTACTTTCCCGAAAACAATTGACTGAACTTAAATCAGTTTATTCTAACCTCTGGCTCCGTGCCTTTCTTGGTCTTTCACCAGCGGGTGGTCTCTCTCTTAGGAGGGTAAGTGACAAAAACGGTCTTTTGTGGTTCATCAATCATTTTAAATCTCAAATGATTCCTATATTTCCTTTAGCCAGGCTCTTGCCTCGACTAGGTCAACCTGTTCCTTGGAACTCTGAGAGCTTAGAGACTTACAGGTCCTGAAAGAATTTCCTATCGCATTGTTTCCTCAAGGTGGTGATTGGGGATAATAGTCTAAGTTCTGTCTAGACAGGTCCATGAATTGCCGTATAGGAGTACCGTCTCGGGTCTCCTTTCCTTACTCGACTTTCTGTTTCCTTAGTATGAAATGTTTCATCCTACTCCCCATAATTGGGGTCATCTTTTAATTTAAAATCCTCATTTTCCACTCCATTATGTCATGGGTTCCTTCTATCTTGATGGCGACCTCCCTGACTATCACGTTCAGGGTTTGCTCTAGATCTTATTCCTCAAACTATGGCTCTCATCTAAGTTCTCATCCTTACGCTCTTGAACTTTCGGAACCCAAATTCTATAGGAATATCTCATTATTCCCTTATCATCTATCTCGGTATTAATCTCATATTTATTTGTTGGCTCTCTGCCTTCATTCATCACCTTTTTCTGGCATAATATGCTCTTTTCCAATAATTCGGTCTCTATTGCAATCTCAAACAGCTTTTCGGTACCGGCTCCGGTTACCTTCACTTCTATTTCCATTTTCTCAAACACTCTTATAAACTCTCTCAAAGACATTATCATCTAGAGTCTCTCCTTTTTACTAAGGGCATCAGCCACCACATTGGCTTTCCCCGAATGATAAAGAATCTCATAATCGTAATCCTTGATTAGCTCTAACCACCTCATTTGGCGCATGTTGAGCTCTTTCTGAGTGAAAATGTACTAGAGCACTTATGGCTTAGGTAAATCTCGCACTTCTCTCCATACAAGTAGTGCCTCCAATCTTTAGGGCAAAACTATTGCCACGAGCCCAAGCTCATGGGTGGGGATATCGAATTTTAAATTCCCTTAATTGTCTTGACGCAGACGCAATTATCTTGCTGTGCTATATAAGAAGCACCCTAATTCCTTATGCGAAGCGTCACTTACAAATCACAAAATCTCCTTTTTCCATCCGGCAACGCCAGCATAGGGGCCATCACCAACCTCTGCTTCAGTTCTTGAAAGCTGTTCTCGCATTTCTCTGTCCATTCGAACTTCTCAGTCTTACGAGTAAGCCGCGTTAAAGGGGCTACTATCTTTACAACTTGAACGAACCTCCGGTAGTGACCGGCCAATCCTACCTCTGGTAGTCGACCTAACCATGGTCATCAATTCATCAATGGTCCTCTCTTCATTCTCATCAGGATCCTCCATGAGATCCTCTTCAGCCACAATCCTTTCCGGAATAACATCCTCAACCGCTACATCCTCAATATCAACATCATCCGGTCCTGCATTAGGACACTCTATCGGATCCACAATCCGATCTCCAATTAGTAATAAAACATCATCGCGCTGTTGCTCCTCAACCTCAGGGTTCGGAGTCTCGCTACCATATACGATAATGAACTACGCTCCTATTACGATATTTATAAGGGTTCCCATAAGGGTTTTAACTGTCAGTACTACATTAGGTAGCCCGACTATGAACTTGGCAAGAGTTCTTATTATCTTTGTGAACTTATTATCTTAACGTCCCATCATCTCTGAGGTTTATAACGCTTAGCTCTGATACCATTTCTGTAACACCCCCAAATCCGGGGTCGGGGATCCGGGTTGTCACGAGTTCCATTTCCCTTAATAACACCCAATCTTAACAATTACTCAACTACTCTATACTGTGACCCCACAATAAACACACACACCACACGTTATAGTCTCAGAGATGAACATCCAAAAATAACCACAAGTCATTTTATTCCACAATTATCTGCCAATACACCTTAAAAGGTTTTCTGAATAAATTTACATTTCTTTGCCATTATTACAATTCATAAATATACATAATCTGGTACATTAGAAGTTGAAAGCCTAGCCTATTGGTAGCTCCTACCTCAGCTACGGCGGCATCAATGCTTCTAGAAAACTGCAGAACGTCTCCTAATCGCTTGCGAATCGGGAGCTTGGTCCTGTTCATCCTTTCTATCTGTTGTTGTGTGATGAAAGAAGAAAGCAAGGGTGAGTAGCAAGCCCACCAAAATAATATGTATAATGGTTAATAGTATATGAGCCTTCTCTTAGTACTCATGAAAGTCTTGGTCAAAAGAAATGAACCAAGTTGATATCTTAATGCGATGAAGTCGCAAAATATTCAGTATATATATATATATACATATATACTTTTCAAAATATTGGAAGTCCTCTTCCATGCATAATATACCCAAAGTCCCAGTGTATAATTGTATAAAAAAAAATATCGTTGCAAGGTGATCTCATATATCTAACCTTGTCTCAACATTTTTCTGAAAATCTTTATCATTCGTAAGACAATTATTAATTAGATATAAGTTTAAAAGATGAAGTTACAAGATACCCCAATATACTTATATCTTTCCCAAATACTACTTGAACTACCACCATTCAAGTTATAATTAGCTTCAAAAGTTCATCACATAGATGAGACTATAAGACAAGATTTGAATAGATTAAATCTTTAAAATATTATCAAAATAAAATGAAGTTACGAGATACTTCATTTGATGTAAACATCATTTTGAAAACTTGACCCTGCCAAAACTCAACAATCGCCCAATCGTAGCCTTTCTATCGAAGTGCTCTGGGTAGTGTTGCAGAAATTATCCAATTGGATGATGAACTCATTACGGGAGTTTGCCGCGCCAGGAAGACCACTTACGATGATCAGTCGTAGTAGTACAACCCCACCATTTTCTACATGTAGAGGAGAACCTGTCGGATTTACTTGTCAACCGAACATTGAACTCCTAAGGAATGGACCGCCTTAGCGGAACTTCCAGGCCATTTGGGCCAATATAATAAGGCTGGGTCGGCGCTACTCGGCCACTTACGCCACTCCTAGTTCAGATGAAATCCATGACTCTGAAACGTAAAGCTCGTCCCCACTTTCCCC
Source organism: Apium graveolens (assembly GCF_009905375.1). Taxonomy (NCBI): domain Eukaryota; kingdom Viridiplantae; phylum Streptophyta; class Magnoliopsida; order Apiales; family Apiaceae; genus Apium; species Apium graveolens. The sequence goes on from NC_133650.1 coordinate 194,904,647, forward strand.
AAGTAGAAACTTGTTGATACGGCTCCACCAAGAAGTCGTATCTATTTGGAAAGGAGAACTCACCGATATTTCCCAGGCGATGCCTGTTAATGGATTAACTTGTTCCAAGAATTTTACTTCCCGAGTGTTGGGTAAGTAATCAATTCATTTATCAAAACAGCAACCTCGTTGCGAATATAAAACACACCACAGAGCCGGATCCCTCAGGTTTTGAGCGAGTATTTAAATCCCCTTCGAAAGGAGGATCTTAAAAAAAATGAGTTTTGGGATCCGCTCTAACCTTTAAAAATCATTTTGAAGACTCGCAAAACATTTTTAAGAATGTTTGGAGTGAAGCTGATTTAATGAAGTAAATCAGTCCCTAGAATATTTAGAAAATGTCTGAATATTATTATTTAAATAATATTCCCATAAAGAATAATCTTTATAAAATAATTGAAGTAGAAGTATTAAAACTTATACTTGAAATGAATAGCAAATAATCAAAGATATACTTATACGAAAGTAATATCTTTAATTGAATAATCAAAAATAAGTTTGATTATCGACACCTTATTCTTTAATAAAATAAAGAATATATCTCAGCAAATAATCGGAGTCATAGATCCTCAAATGAATATTCAAGTAATATTCAATAACTAAAATAAGCTGAGTCATAATACCTCGAGTGAATATTATAAATAATATTCATTAAATAAAATAAAGGAGTCATACATCCTCAAATGAATATCCAAGTAATATCCAATAAATAATGTAAAGGAGTCATAAGTCCTCTAATGTTCTGAAAACTATAACCATATATATATATATATAATCTACTCGGGATCCTCGACTCCCGGTTTTAGAAAATGTTTTCACCTTTGGGTCCCTATACTAAGGGTATATGAAAATTACCGCTATTCTCTAGCATAGGTATTATTAACTGAACCAACAGATATATATGGCAAGAATACGAAACAGGCATGCATATATACCATATCAGCATGCTTCAATATATCGCAAAATTTGCTAATCAACCAACATGCATCTATCACAAGATAATGCATATACATATATACATCACAACAACAGTATAACGGGTAGAAAACTTGCCTGAGCGACTTGGGGTGATAAAAGGCTCGGGACGAGTCTGGTAACCTATAAACAACAAGTAAGTTGGAATTAAACCAAAGTCACTTGTAAATCTATACTTTAACTAACTTAGACTCTAACGCTTGTTTTGCGCTTACTGATTTGCTTAAGTCACCCGGGTACCCTCGGCTCCACTATTTTTAATAATTTAACATTTACGAGTTTTAAGGCGATTCCTTCGCGAGTGTCTTACTAACTGCCTAGCACACTTACCATAAATGTTTCATACAATAATTAACCCTTTTTGGTCTTTAACCTATGTTTCAAAGTAAGGCGAGGGGAAAAGTTTCGTTCGCGAAACGCCGTTACTTGAAACGGTCGTTTCTCCTAAACCGTGCATCGGAATCGAACGAACTACATATCAAAACAAAGCTCGTAACATGAGCTATCTAGAAATGGCAATGGTCATAATCTAGCAGGGGGTTCTCGGGTCCTAATGTTATGCACAAAAACAGTCTAAAGAAAATCGGACGTTACGACGGCTATGTTTACGCGATTTCCAATATTTTAAACCATTCAAAACCCTCCCAATTCAACCTCAAATCCAACATACAACCAACATCCATCCTTATCACATCATAACAACCCCAACCAATTCAATTTTAACATTCATACTTATGCCTAAGCTTAACTTTAACCATTCTTAAGTTCTTTTAATCAAAACAACAACATTTACCATTCCAATTCAATACCATTTCAAATCCCAAACTCTCAATCACAACATCAAGCTACAATATTATCCTACTAATCAAAATCATCTTATAATACATAGGAATCTAGGGTTTGGAGATGGTATACCTTCCTTGAAGTGGTGGGAGGAGCTAGGAAGCCTTAAGAAGCTTTGAGAAGTCTTAGGAATGCTTGGATCTTCAAGGAAAACAAGAAAACTTCAAGTTAAAAACTTGAAAACACTATTCATAGTCTTCTTCTTTTATTAAATGAAGAAGATGGAGAAGGAATTGATGGCTTAAACTCATGATATAGCCCTAACTAAGCATGAAGATGATTAGGGAATTAACTCACCAATTTAGGAAGCTTGGATCTTTGATTTTGAATTCCTTGCTCTTTTGAATAGTAAAAAGCCGAGAGCTTCTTCAAGAACAAGCCTTGGTTCTTTTTGATTTTGATGAAAATGATTTTACTTGGCTTGGTTGCTTTGTTTTTGTGTTTGATTTAGTCAATTACCTTGTTGCCCTTGAATTTGTGTGGTTCTCATTCAACCACACCTCCTTCCTTCCCATGTCATGCTTGTGTCATCCTCATGATGTCATCCTCCCCTCCTTGTCCTCTTTCTATTGGTTGGATGACATCATCCCCACTAATCTCCTTGATTAACTTCCTAATCGTTTGCCTAATGACCACTGATCTGTTATACGGTTCGCTTAACTTTCGTTCTCGTTTATCGTTTGAAGGATCATACCCGGGATCTTATTACTTAGGTTCCCTTAACCTTTCTCAATACATTATATTTCTTTTTATGATCCTCTATCATAATCCTTTAATTTAAATCCTTTTTTTTTATCCTGTTACCTTATACTCAATTCTCTCCGTATCTAGTGGATTTCCGGGAAAAATCCAAGTGTTCGGGAATTGGATTCTGACGATCTTTACATACACTTATATCCCATATAAAGTACTAATAAAATCTCAGAATATCCATATCAGAACCCCTACATAGTGTGGCATGAAAAGTTTTCTCATTCAGCAAAAACACTATTCATAAGGGTTTCAAAATTTCCCAAAAATTGGGGTTATTACAATTATGACATCAGTGACGATGATGAAAATATCAAAGATAGTACAAGATGTCAGAATTGGAGTTAGTGTTGCGATTAAAATGGCGGTAAAGGAAGTTTTTGTCAATTAATGAATGTGAGATGAACCCAAGGAGGGGTAGACGATATGCCAAAGTGAATGGATCCTTATGTGGTTTTTTCTTTAATTAGGTACCTCATCAAGTGAATCATGAGAATAACAAACAACTCCTATAGTAATGACGACTATGTGTGCGATCAAATTACTACTTGAGCTTCTTGTTGTTATAAGAAATAAATAACCTGGAAGAATAATGGATCTAGACTTAGTATTGTTAGTTCAGAGGGCCAAGTATGTGACGACCTCAATCCCGGGGTTAGGAAATGAGGATTCACACACCATTAAACTAATAATATCAACAGATAAACCCCGATTAAATACTAACAGGAACTAAACATGATTAAGTTTGAGACAAGATTACAACTACCAACCAAAATAAATAAATTACAACCCAAAATATTAATGAATTCAATTTATTCGATTCCAAAATGGAATCGAAAGATAACCCACTGTATCTGAACCAACTTAAAGAATCCTTCCAACTACTACGCTTGCTCACACACACCGCTACCTGCTTTGGCATCTGGAAACCTATGACACGGTAGGGACTGCCAGGAACGCTCAAGCGAGCTGAATGCCTAAGTCTGGCCATCTTCTTTCTTAACTGCCATAGTTAGAGCAAAACAAATATAAATGAGCACAAAAGCTCAGGAAGTAACTACATAACAGTTCTATAAAGAAATAATAATAACAATAGAGAAATCTGAGGCATTCTACTTTTAAATCTCTAGGTGGTAGATTTTTATCTTTGGCTATACAAAGGTTATGAAGAATGGTTTGGGCTTTCAACAATCAAGGATCAAGATAGGGTGAAAGCCGACATTCATCGCAATTCAATAGTAGAAATCGTATCAGAAAAGCATAATAATATCATGGAACAAGATATATGGTATCATGGCATCATTATTCAAATTAAAACTTATTAACCAAATCATAGCTCAAATCATTTTATGACGCTACGGATTACAGCCGGTGATCAGCCGCAAAGTAATCCCGAACCTCGTTGGGTTCTCAAATATAATGGGATCCCTAGGCAACATTTAAGCCTATCAATTGGTGTGAAAGGGACTTGTGTCTGAGTCCAATCCACTAAATTAAGAAAACATTCTTTTGTTAAAGAGCAATTATCTGTTATAAAACTGATGCTAGGGAGAAATTACAAGGATTCTACACAATAGAATTTAAAATATCAGTCGAGGATTGGAGTAATGGGACTTTTATCAGAAATTGAATTATTTTCTTACAAGCGGGATCATCAAGGATGAGTACCAATGATTCAACAACTAAGGAAGAAGTATTGAAAAAGAGTTATAATGATAATCAACAAAGGTAGGAGTGTCTGATATCAAGTGTAGTACATGGTATGCATCCGGTTACAAAGTTTGGATATGGAAATAAAGTATAGTTATCAAACAAAGGTAGTTCAAGGAATTCGAAAGCAATGGTCAATATAGGGAATTATTGAAGCAATACTAGAAATCAAGTTCGAGGTATATAAAGGAATTAATTAACAACGAAAAGGTATTCAAGTTAATGAAGAATTCAGGTTAATCAAAACATTTAGCAAGGAAACTCATAAAGGTTCTCTTAGGGTTTACGAGATCATAGGGTGACAAAGGAAATAGGAAATATAATAGGGTATGAATCAATCAAATTGTTATAAACGGGTCAAACAGGATTCAACAACAAGTTATCACAAGAATCAATATTAGGTTTTCTCAGAAATCAATAACAGGTTTATCACAAGTATTAAAAAAGAATCACTACTTTATCATGGCATTAGCAATTTCAATTTATAAGACAAGGCAGAGTTATTTTCCATAAATTGCTTTCATGCTTTACTGAAATTGAAACTGAACTACTGAAGCTGAACTACTGCCACCTAAGTTTCCTTTCCCTTTTCTAGCTTGAATGCCTCCACTATTTGAATCTACAATCTTGAATGCCTCCGCTATCTGAATCTACAATCCAAAACATAATCCCTAATTAGATACTTATTCGCACTCGACATTCCCTGAACGTCTAACGATTATCCCAACTCGCATTGAAGCTTAACTTATATACACGAGTATAATCGCAGAATAATCACATAACACTTAGTAGTATATACTTATATACTTAACTCGTATATTCAAGCATAATCATAGAGTACTCATATAACACATTGTGAGTATATACTTTATACTTAAATCTATATCTTAACAAAACAATCACGATCTAAATAACTCGACAACCAAACAACTATTCCTTCATTTTTAACTATAAAATTTGATCCCAAACTAATGGTACCAAACCAAGAAATCAACATGCAACCACCTAATTTGACATGCAACTAACCAAACATCTTTTAAACACCAAATCAATCTTATACAATCATATAATTAGACTCTAAAATCAAATTGACCAAACAACTTGAATCAACCCTTTTTAATACCATATACCATTCAGCTTTTTCAATAAAACACAAATAATTTATCAAATATCGACATGCAAGGTTCCATTTACAATTTAAACCTATTTTAATCCATTCTAAACAAGAACACTTCTTGAAATCATTTCTTTTAAATCAAAAACCGAGCCAAAATATTATTTTTGAACAAAATTTTAACATGCATAAATCCAATCATTTATTCCTTTAAAAACCGAATGAAATTCATGATTTTAATAATCAAAACTTAACTTATTCATACTTATCTACTCACATATCCAATATAAATCAAATTCTATTTCCAAATTAAACAATAACCCAATTAACAACAAAATAACTTGTAGAATCGACATGCAATCAATCAACTCCACATGCAATACTATAAATCATAAATCCAACTTAATTAAACCCATGATCTAATCATTTAACCCATCTTCTTTCTAAACCAAACAAAATATAATTTGATTACACTTAGGACTTTACATGCATGCAAGGAAACCAACTTAAAAACAAAGGTTTATATATATATATATATCATCAAAACCAATCGAACATTAGAACCCTTTTGCAAAACTCATTCATTCGAACCAAAAACCAAATATTTGAACCAAAACCCTTTGTAAACTTTGAATCAAAATCAAAACCCACCTTTTTAATAGCAAAATTCGAACCTATCTCCAAAACAAACCAAGAAAATTACATAACTTATGTACTATACTCTCTTTTAAGGCCATACACTAAGAAATTGTATTTTCTTAGATATAACCAAGAGATATTGATGCAAAAACTTCCTTAAATGTTTACATGCAAAGAGTATATGGATAGAGAATTGAAAATGATAAAGACTAATGTCAAGATCTTTGAATTCTATGTAAATTTTGGTGTTGCATGTAGGATAGAGAAAGATAGAGAGTTCAGGTGAGAGAGAGAGAAAGAGAAGGAGAGAGCCTAGAGAGAAAAGAGAGAAGAGAGGGGAGAGAGTGGAAAAAAATGAGATGAGTGAAGTGGTGAGTGGAATGACAAGATTTTTATTTAATTCTCCCATGTGCACAAGTTAGTGGATTTTAGAATTTACCAATCTATCCTTCTCCTACTAGCACAAAATGCATGCAAGGCTAGAGTGGCAATTTGGTTAGGTAGAAAAGAGTTAGTGGGGTGGAAAATGACACAACTACCCTTCTCTTATATTATGAGTGGAAATGCATGCAAGGGCGATTAGGTAATCTAATAATTATTAATCTAATTAATTACAAAGAATACATTTTATAAATAAAACCATAAATCTATAAATTACAAGAGTGACATCATAAAATAGCTTAGAATTTTAGGAATTTAATAAAATCAAATTCAAAATTTTGAAATAAAAATAATTTTAAAAACTATTTTTCTTAAAGAATAAAAAATGCATTTATAACCTATATAAATAACAATTATTGCACTTCTTATTTTCTAAAATTCCAAATAATATGATACAAGCATATAATCACTAATCATGCACCTTAACATAGATTCACATATCACGTATCGTAATGAAATATACTTAATCATAAAATTTTCCTTTTTACTAATATTCATTCTTCGCGTAACGGGTCGCGTCCTGACTAACGGCCCAACACTGAGCATTTTCAACTACGCTTCACAATCATTCTCTTTATACGAGCTGACACATCAAAATGATATATAATATTTATTGAAATATTTCCATTCTCATTTAGTAACACATAATTCACATAATTGCAATTTACTCGCATAATTAATTCGTGAAAATTCCCAATCGTTACAAAGTAGACCCGTTAATAGGGGGAATTTTAAATTTAATTGAAAGAGTGCAAACCTTGTTTAATAGTATCAACAATTGAATCAACATGTGGAAACATTGTTTATCTAATTTATGAAATAATTAAAGTTTAAAAAGGTTTGTTGATCCAAAAAAATCCGAGGATAATTGAAGGAAATAGAGGAATCTTTCGGATTATTGAAGAAGAATAATATTCTTATCGACAGAGTCGAGGTGTTGCATGAATGATGACTATTCTACACGGCATAGATGAAATAACAAGCTATGACTATAAATCCTGTAAGGATGCGATTATGGTCAAATTATTAAAGCGGTGAACGCGGAGACACGACGCAAAAATACAAAATTTAATAGTAGAAAATTGGCATAGTAGGCAAAATTATGAAGGCATTTTCTGAGGACTTTCTGAAGTTTTTCAATGACTTGGATTTGTAATTTATTGATCGAACGAGCCTTGAAGGTATAGATAAGTAAAAATATGGATGGTGACCAATGATGACATTCATTTCTCTAGTACGACAACGTATATTTTCTTGATTCTTGAATGCACATGAGCTTCTTTCATTTACAAGTTATATGGGACAAGAAGGAAAGAAAATTTATTGTATCTCTTTTCAAATCATTCTTCCTTCAAAATATTTCTCCTAATTGAGACGAGTTGTGTTATGGTGTGACTCTTTGTCAAAATGATGAAGAGTCTGGTGGGACGCCACCTAATCATGTGTTGTATGCCATATAGTACGAAAGACTGACCATCTTGAGTACAAATATGGTTGTCTTAGTTATATGCCAATCAGTATTCATACTTTCTTCCCAATTATAAATTTATTGACTTACATCCAATTGTTTTGTTGCACTCTTTTTCTTTACACAGCTATTCAATAAAAATCATATACACACATTATCTTCTTGTGTAAGGTATGTTCTTTGAAGATTTTAAAAGAAGTGGAATAATCTTGTGTAGCAGATGGAATTACATGTTGAGTATAGATATGATTGTAAGAAAATATACGGTGGTCACTTACGTGCAAAGAAGAATCGATATACAGATAACGTGGTTGGCACAAAGACATCAAATCAGAAACGGATATCTATTATACATGATATATTTCAAGTCTAAGATATTGGCGTGAAATGGATTAGTTAGCGAACCGTATTTAGAAAATTAACCATAGAAATAAGAAAGTAAAGTTGTGCATACCAGATAAAACAAACGATTGACTAGACAACAGAAGAAGATGAAGAAATTCTAATTACGAATAAATTTTGAGTGTGTTCTTCAAGATATTGTTAGGTTTTCCAGCTCCAACCACTGAGTTATGGAAAAATTTGACATTAATAACTAAGCCAACAACAAAAGTTCCAAATTGAAAGACATAAATGGAGATGAAGAAATGGTGACCCAACTGCGAAATCTTTTTAGAAGTGATGTTTTAAAAACCAAATGAAGTTTCGCAAGATTAGAATAATATTGGTTAAGACCATGTGTGGGTTATCAGAAGTTAAACAAGTTATTTAATGAGAATAAATGTATATTATCAAGGATAAATGATTTGTGTAATCAGTTGAAAGATGCAGTATAGTTTCTTAAAAGTATCTTCATACAAGTATTAACAGTAGGAAATAAGATTAAAAGATATGCTTCAACTGGATTTATGAACATGTGTAAGTAATATGAATTGTTAATTAAACTGTTTGGATTGAAAAATGAATTAGAAGAATCATGGTATAAATGAATAAAGTTTTTGAGAAATAATAGAAGAACTTTATATTCATTAGTAATATTCTGTGTTAGTCTGAAAGAATTGAGAAAAGGTATGGTTATATTAATTAATTGTTTGTTTATGATCTTAGTTTGATAAAAGATGTATGCCATTTCAGTTAGTAGTATATGTAGTTACCAGTATGATATGTTCTGAAATATGATGAAATAATAAGGTTGGCGGATGGTGGTGGATTGATATGGATGTTGATTATTTGATTGATTGTTGGTGTCGGCCTGAGTCCGACTGGTAGTCAATAATTTAGAGGAGATGCTGCCCAAATTTTCAGAAAATACCCTACTTTTAAAGATAGAAATTATACTTCCACATGTTATTGTTATTCCTGTTGATACTCGAAAGGTTGCAATTTCGGTTTAAAAAAAGAAAAGAAAAAAGGCTTTTTATAGCCAACCCGACTTTATATAATTGGTCCTTGATTTCATTTTAGATAGTCATTACTTGGTTCAATTGATCAATTAAAAGGAGTTAATTAATTAATTTTATCAATTAATGGCCAGATAGATGGAAATCGATTCCAGTTAGATTAAGTCTATTTCCGATGTAATTCTCAGATCCGAAATTAAAGCAATTAGGAATTTGGAGGGAGTAAGGACACTAGCAGAATTCAGAAGTTTAGTGGAATTAGCGGGATGTTACTGCAAGTTTGTGCGAGGCTTTCTCTAGATAAATATGCCCTTTTGTGGTAGACAAGAGGAATAGAAAGTTATTTGTACATGCAAGTGAGAAGAACATTTTCAAGAATTGAAGGCTCAATATAGAGCAAAAAGAAGAAATAAGGAAATAAAGAGAGATATGACATCAGTAAGATTCAAACGCATAATAAAACAGGGTGATATTACCACAAGTTATTGAGACTTTCTCTAATTGGATATGCCTTTTTGTAAAAGATAATAGAGATAAAAAGTTTATTCATATACGCACGTGAGAATACATATCCAAGAACTAGAGGTTCAATACAAGAGCCGGGAGAAGGAAAGGGAAATAAAAGAAAAGAAGAAGAAAGAAGGGAGTGCTAACTCCACTAATATGAATGTTGTTAGAAGATCAAGAGAATATTATCATATACGATGATATTTTATATACGAAGAATTTGGCCGTATGTCTATAGAGAACAATAAAGTAAAGATAGATGCTCCGAGATACAGAAAACTCGCGAATACAAGTATCTGATGTATGGCAGAAGTTGAAAATGATAGCATGTGAACTTAGGATGAAGGGATATTATTTATTTAGGGAAGAATGTATATAACTGGCACAGACCCCAATAATTTGAAACATATCTTCAATTCGAGGAAGCTAAATATGAGATAGAGGATAGTTGGAGTTGATTAGAAATAAAAGTTGTGCGATTAGTGATTATTTGGGTAAGACTAAGGAGGTAGTTGTTAATGGATTTTGATAGTCTACTAGCAAGAATTCAAATATTTATAAATAGATAGCTTTCATTTCAGTGTTAGCCACATAAATGGCTTATCTAATGATGAACAAATAAGAACTATTAGGAAGAAGGAATCGCTTATACTCAGAAGAGACAATGAGTCATGAGAATGGAGAACTTAACTAGGAAAGGAAGTGGAATCAAAAGGATGATAAAGAAATTTTATAAGATGGTCCAAAATACAAGTTATGAACGTCAGGTGTGCCAGATCTAAAGTAAAGGATGTAATGAAACATCTATAACTTGAAATATAAAATATCATTCTGAGAATACGATTAAGTACTAAGAGTTAAAAAGTATTAGTTGATCTGGTATAAGAATGGAGGCAGTAGAACATGATAATGAATATTATGTCTACTGAAGAATCAAAGTCATCATCAAAGGTTGAACGTGAATATAGCTCGTTAAGGGGCGAAATAATAGAATCATTTGAGCACCAAAGCTGGTAATATGGATAGGTTAATTAAACCCAATCATTCTTTTATTCATAAATACTTATTGAATAAGTAAGCTCGATATTGTTTAAAGGACATGGTTGTACGTCATTAGATTCAAGTATGGATTGAAATTGATTGATATTACTACTAGAATTAAGACTCTAACCGAGGTATTGAGAACACTGTGAAATATGTTGAACCAGAAGGTTGTGTACCACTCATGGATGAACGGGTATCAAGTAAGGCGGAACTAAAAGATAGAAATTTGGCTAAACATCGATAACTCGAGAGATTCACGTTACCCCATGAATATGATAGAAGACATAGATGTAAAAGAAGACTTTTTGAGAATATGGCGTGAAGACAGGAATAAACGTTATATGTGACTGAATGTCAAGGAGGAGCATATCAATAAGTTTCGTATGGGAATGTCCTAGAACTAACATAAATGATAACGCGAGTTAGAATAATGCGGATGATGTCTCCAGGTTAGTATATTTTCTTCTAAATAGTAAGAGATTTTCACTCGACGAATATATTTGATTGTGAATCAAGGGAATTAAGGTATGATAATAAATTTTTACGTCGGCCATATCTAGTTGAGATTTTCTCTTTAATTCTAAATTCTTGAACTAATTTAGAAACGTTTAGAAATCGAATATGCCATGGTCTCAGTATATCATCCGCAGATGGATGAGAAGAGTAAGGGAACGATTAAAGAGCCTCGAATACTATTGAAAGCGATCACAAGTTAGGCTTATTAAATAAAGAAATACGTGGATAATATAGTTAAAAAACCCAGTAAGTGTTGAAAGTGTTCATGAACACGATTGATTAAAATTAAAAAGAAAAGAAAGTTAATACAATATATTGCTTATTTTGAGACAGTAAGAAATGTAGGAAGATTATAAGTAAGTTGGCTTTACCACCACACGTATAGCAGTTCATAGGGTGTTTATATGTGTATACCCAGAAGACTAATTTAGCTCCATTAAAATGAAGACTTGAGTTAGATTGTTTGAGCAACTGGTAGAATATGATGTCAGCAAGAGGCTGTTGAGTTATGCTTGATCTTGTGGATTAAAGTTTATGAAAAAAGTCATAAGATTGAGAGGTCAACCTGAGAAATTATAAGTGGGATATTTGAAAGGTATCATTATCTGTTTCTTAGTAAGATTCTAAGGACATCCTTTTAAGGGGGAAGGTTGTAACGATTGAGAAATTTTGACTGGTAATGTTATGTTAAATGAATATTATGTGATTTATGATATTATAAATTATGATTGATTATAAAAGATTATCTGATATGTGCTACATATGTTCTGTGTGGTTCGGGTTATTTTTGGGCATTTTATTACGGTTTAAATGAGTTTATATTAAGAATTATATTATCCGGGTTTTGTTTTAATAGCTGATATTTTGTATAGAGCAATTGGCCTTATTTTTCATTATATGGCATATACCATAATGATTTTGCGAACATCTAGTTAATTCAGAAAATGATTTTTTCATAAAAAATGACTTTTCCAGGCTCCTACCGGGACATTAAAGCCCACAAAATTTATATTTTTATTTTTATAAAATTGCGGGACTTTCAAATCTTCAATTTTTTTACATTTTTAGTTTACTCGTAATTTTTGGGAAATTTTGACATAAGTTTTGTATTTATTGGATTAAAAATTATTCTCCGTTAATTATTAATTTTCGGCTAATTATTTTTATTAAATGATATAATTAGGCCCTAAATAATTTTGGGGGTATTATTTTAACTATAAATATAATTTATTTAATATTTAATTATTTTTTTAGTATATAAAAATCAAATAAATAAATAAAAATTTGAAAATTCTCTAAAAATTGTTCTTAAGGTGTTCTTGAGGATCAAGGCCGATTTCAACATGATTTTGATCTCTAAATTTCAAGTTGGAGTAACCAAAATGAAGCCCAGATCACCCTCTCTCTATTTATATCATCAAATCATTTCGAGGATAGGTAATTTTTCAATTCATAATTTTAGGGTTTATAGCCGATTTGGGGGTTTCTTGTTCTTGAATAGTTTGATGATTTGGATGTGTAAATAAGCTTTATTATCGAATTTGCATTCGAATGGTTTATCTAATTGATGATTATAACCCTTGGAGTAGTTAAATCGAGTTCTTGAATTATATAATTTTTATTTTTCGATTTTCTGAATTTCTGAGGGTTTGTTTGATGATTTGGATGGTAGTAGTTAATTGTACGTGTTATAAGCTTCATTTTCATATATAAATCATTGTGTTTGGTTTAGATTCGTTGGAAAATGTTTTTTCCCAATTAGTTCACCGGCAATAGCTCGGTTTTTACCGGATTTTTAGTTTGATGAATGGTATGTGAATCCTGAGGTTGCGATGAGGTTGTGTTTGATGTTCGGAACGATTTTGGACTGAAAAGCAGGGCGATTGAACTCGTTTTGCCCTTCATCGGAGCTAGCCAAAGCATCGCTGGCGACGAACGGAATCTGGGCCAAATCCGGCTTGTTCTTCAGGGTCCGATCGGGTTTTCCACGCCCTGTTTTCGACCCGTTTGTGTGGTTAGCAGACTCGCTTTTAATCTGAAATTCCACAATTCAATTTCTATAAATCTGTTTCTGCAGATGTTTCCTTTAAAGATAATTCAAAATCATTTCATAATTCTAAAATTTATGTTAGATATATTTGATAATGTCATGGCTAATATGATTTATGTTTAGTTTTCAGATCTTACTTAAACAGGATAAATCAGTACTTACTGGAAGTCAGGACTTAAGGATATCAGTACTTATATTATCAGGAGATAATCATCAGAAGATGGATATCAGAACTTAAGTGCTGAAGGACATTTAGATAAGGATAGTAGCTGATTAAAGGAAAGAAGATCGAGATAAACATAAGAAGAGATATGCATGAAGAAGGAATTCTATGAAGAATAGAATACTTGGAAGAAAAGATATCTGATTGATATATTTTAGGAAGCAGAATTATATTCCATATCAATTAGCGATTATCTTGTAACTGTGTAGTATATAAACACAGACATAGGGTTTACACTATAAGTGTTATCATATTCGAGAAGATTATTCATTGTAACCCTAGCAGCTCTCGTGATATTTGTTCATCACTGAGAGGTAACAGTTCCATACTGTAACAGAGTTTATTGTTTCAATAAAGTTTGTTTTCTGTTACTTGAGTTATTAGAGTTCGATTTGATTGTACTTTATACTGTATTCACCCCCTCTACAGTGTGTGTGACCTAACAAGTGGTATCAGAGCCTATTTGTTAACGCACATACAGTTTAAGATCCAAACACAATCATGTCTGACACAGAAACTCCAACTAAGCCTACCAAAACTGAAGAACCTCCAAAGACATAAATTCAAAATCGGTATGAGACCATCAGAGTTCCCATACTGAGACCATCTGAATATGCCATATGGAAGGTGAGGATGACCATGTTTCTGGAAGCTACAGATCCAGAATATCTTGATAGAATCAAGGAAGGACCTCACAAACCAACCAAGCTCACTGTTGCAGTTGCAGGTGAAGTAGCAAAGACTGTACCAAAGGAGAAGAGTGATTATACTGCTGAAGATATCGCATCAATTGCTAAGGATGCTAAGGTACGACACTTACTGCATAGTGCCATTGATAATGTAATGTCAAACAAGGTAACTAACTGCAAGACTGCAAAGGAGATATGGGATGCTCTGGAAATAAGGTGTCAGGGAACTGATCCAATTAAGAAGAAAAGGAAGACAATACTCACTCAAGAGTATGAACACTTTGACTCAAAGGCTAATGAGTCATTGACTGATTTATATGATAGATTTGTCAAACTCTTGAATGATCTGTCACTGGTTAATAAGGAGTATGATCTTGAAGATTCAAACCTTAAATTCCTGTTAGCTCTTCCTGAATGTTGGGATTTGAAGGCAACAACAATAAGAAACAACTACAGTCTTGATGAAACAACTCTTGATGAAATTTACGGAATGCTCAAGACTCATGAACTTGAGATGGAATAAAGAAGCAAGAGGAAAGGAGGAAAGTCAAGGACAGTTGCTCTTAAAGCTGAAGAAGAATCCCCCAAGGCAGCTACCTCAAGGAAAGACAAGGGTAAAGCTCTTTTCACAAAGTCTGATACTGAGTCATCAAGTTCTGAAAGTGATGATGACTCAGATTCTGAAAGCTTGCCTGAGACTGATGCTGATGAGGAGATGATGAAGCTGTGTGCTCTTATGGTGAAAGGGATCACAAAGATTGCATACAGGAAGTTCAAGAAGGGAAAGAAGTTTTTCAGGAAAGGAACAAGTTCTGATAAGAAGAATTTCAGAAGATCTGAGGGCAGAGGAGGAAAGTCTGATAGAGGAGATTATACCAATGTCAAATGTTATAACTGTGGTGAGAAAGGCCACATATCTCCTGATTGCAAGAAAGTGAAGGGTGACAAAGGTAAGGCTCTTGTCACAAAAAAGAAAAGCTGGACAGACACCTTAGACTCTGAAAGTGAAGAGAACTATGCTTTGATGGAAAATGCTGATAAAGCAAGTGTTGAGAGCAGTTCTGAAGCTGCTGAAATAAAGGTACCTCAGACTACTTATGCTTTTTATACTGATGATATTAATGAGTTGAGAAGATATCTTAAAACCATGTTTGTTAGTTATAGAGATCAAACTTTAACATGTGAAAGATTAACTTCTGAAAATCTTGCTTTTAAGAAAAGAAATGATTTCTTAGAAAAAGAGTTAGTTATGTTCCATCAAACTCAGAAGGATAGAGATGATGCTTTTTATGTTAGGGATGAAGTGCTAAAAATGAATGAATCTCTAAAAACTGAGTTAGAAAAGGAAAGAGAGATTATCAGGACTTGGACTAACTCTGGCAGAACAACTCAAAATTTGCTAAGTAGTGAAAATTAGAAAGAGGGCTTAGGTTATGGAGAGGATAAGAATGATAAAGTAACTGAAGAAATTAAGCCTGTTGTTAAGCAAAAGCCAAAGTTAAAACCTGTTAAGTTTGTAACTGTAAAGTCTGATAATGAGAAATCAGAAGTTAAAGAGGGATTAACTTCTGACAAACTAAAATAGGAAAAGACAGCTGAAGTAAACATAGGCTTAATGACTAAGAAGCAGCTTAAGCATAAGCTGAAAGATGTTAAGAATGCAAACAAGGTAAACTCACCTAGGAAAAATAGGAATGGAAAGGAAGGTGTGAATAAAAGCAATGATTATAAGCATGTTCTTGAAGCTCCTAGGAAAACGTGTCATAACTGTGGAAGTTCTAACCATCTGGCTTCTTTTTGCAGGAAGAATAAGAACATAAACTACTTACCTTCAAAGTCAGGAGTTAAGAGTCAGTCTGTTAGATATAAGCCACAAAATCCTTGTTTTCATTGTGGTAGTTTATGGCATTCCATTTATACTTGTAAGGAATATCATAGTTTGTACTATGATTATTATCAAATAAAACCTTCTTTAAAGAAAGTTTCCATTGTTTCTTCTAGTGTAAATTCTGATACAAAGTCTGATAGTGTAAATTCTGATAAGAAAAATGTTAACATAAACTCTGATGCTAAATCCGCTGCAAATGTTAACAAACTTGATAAGGCCAAAGGATCCAAGCAAGTCTGGGACCTTATAACTAATCATTAGTGGTCTTTGTGATTGCAGGGCAACAGGAAAAATATCCTAGTTCTGGACAGTGGATGTTCAGGACATATGACTGGAAATAAAGCCCCGCTATCAGACTTTGTGGAGAAAGCTGGCCCAAGTGTTTCTTATGGAGATGGCAACATTGGAAAAACATTAGGATATGGCAATATCAATCTTGGGAATGTAATCATTAAAGAAGTAGCTCTGGTCTCAAGACTTAAACACAATCTGCTGAGTATAAGTCAAATCTGTGACAGAGGTTATCATGTTGATTTCTTTGAAGAACACTGTGAAGTTGTGAGTAAATCTAAAGGTAAAGTTGTTCTGAAAGGATACAGGCGTGGTAACATTTATGAAGCTAAGCTTTCAACAAGTACCCATGGTTCTGCAATCTGTCTGATGAGTAGAGCATCAATTGAAGAAAGCTGGAATTGGCACAAGAAACTCTCTCATTTAAATTTCAACAATATAAATGAACTAGTCAAGAAAGATCTTGTGAGAGGACTGCCAAAGTCAGTATTTGCTCCTGATGGCCTTTGTGATTCTTGTCAGAAGGCCAAACAAAGAAAATCTTCATTCTAGAGCAAGACTGAATCATCAATTCTTGAGCCTTATCATCTACTACATTTTGATCAATTTGGTCCAGTGAATGTCATGTCTATTGCAAAGAAGAAATATGCCTTGGTCATAGTAGATGAGTTCACTAGATACACATGGGTGTATTTCTTGCACACAAAAAGTGAAACTGCATCTATCTTGATTGATCATGTCAAACAACTGGATAAATTGGTCAAAGACTCTGTGAAAACCATAAGGAGTGATAATGGCACTGAGTTCAAGAATTTGATAATGGAAGAGTTCTGCAAAAACCATAGAATTAAGCAGGAATTATCTTCTCCTGGAACTCCATAGCAAAATGGAGCTGTTGAAAGAAAGAATAGAACTCTCATTGAAGCTGCACGTACAATGCTTGAAGAAGCAAAGCTTCCAACCTAATTCTGGGCTGAAGCTGCCAATTTCTTGGAGGCAGATTGGTTTCTTGGTTTAGCAAGAAACAAAAGTCAATTTCCACATCAACTGCAGAAGTAGAGTATATTGCTGCAGGAAGTTGTTGTGCACAGATTCTTTGGATGAAGAATCAGTTACTGGATTATGGGTTAACATATTTCAAAATCCCTATTTACTGTGATAATCAAAGTGCTATTGCTATGACAGGTAATCCAGTTCAACACTCTATGACAAAGCACATCAGCATCAGGTACCACTTCATCAGGGAACATGTGGATGAAGGTACAGTGGAATTGCACTTTGTTCCAACAGATCAATAACTAGCAGATATCTTCACAAAACCATTGTGTGAAGCTACTTTTACAAGATTGGTAAATGAACTTGGAATGGTTTCAGGTTCTTTCTCTAAATATGCTTAGTTTTGTTCTGATGCATCAGACTTTATGATCAGTATTTATAGAATTTACTCTCTTTGTGTATTCTGTGCTTAATTGAAAAATGTGCTTAAGTACTGACTGTTGTCTGATATATGTTTCTAAACTCTAAAAATGATATGTCTGTTTGTGTAACTATTCAATCCTATGAGGATACATGTGCTAGATGCTGACCTAGTAATCTTCAATATACTAATGATCCCATGTTATAAGTAATTATTTCTGTGGAAATCTATTGACACAAGCAAATTCTGATATTGAACTTAGTTGAATTTTCTTTGTCTATCTTATTACTAAGTCACAAACTAGAATAATGCTACTCATCTGTTAAGTTCTGATGCTAGTAAATCTGTTGAAAGTACTAAGTGCTGATAAACCTCACTTATCAAAAGAAATTCAAAAAGAAACAAGGATTAAAAATCAAGTACTCCTTTGAGATCTAGAGTAAAAAATATGAAAGGGAAGACCCAAGTGCATTGCTGGTATTAAGTAATATGCATCAGAAAAACAAATAAAAGTTTTTCTTGGTGACTTTTCACACTCTATGATTACTGGAGAAATACTCTGATAATAGCATAAATTCTGATAAGCAGTTGTGACTCACTTACACTGAGAAGCCACTGTAAAATGGAATTTAAAAAGATGCACAAAATTAGCACAAAATAGTTGAGGTGGACTCAAGCATGAATTCATTCAATAGTAGGTTTCAGAATAAAGACAGGTTTTTAGTAAAATTTTAGTTATGCCTTATTTCTAAGATGTACTGAAGTGAATTAGACTTTACTCTTTGTCTGATATTTAGCTTAATGCACACACTAAACACTCCATATGAATGATAAAAATAACTGTGGTGATATATGTTATTTTATGTTAGATATATTTGATAATGTCATGGCTAATATAATTTATGTTTAGATTTCAGGTCTTACTTAACAGGACAAGTCAGTACTTAACCATTATTAATCAGTACTTATACTGGAAGTCAGGACTTAAGGATATCGGTATTTACATTATCAGGAGATAATCATCAGAAGTTAGATATCATAACTTAAGTGCTGAAGGACGTTCAGATAAGGACATTAGTTGATTAAAGGAAAGAAGATCGAGATAAATATAAGAAGAGATATGCATGAAGAAGGAGTTCCGTGAAGAATGGAATACTTGGAAGAAAAGATATCTGATTGATATATTTTAGGAAGCAGAATTATATCCCATATCAATTAGCGATTATCTTGTAACTGTGTAGTATATAAACACAGACATAGGGTTTACACTATAAGTGTTATCATATTCGAGAAGATTATTTAATTGTAACCCTAGCAACTCTCGTGATATTTGTTCATCACTGAGAGGTAACAGTTCCATACTGTAACAGAGTTTATTATTTCAATAAAGTTTGTTTTCTTTTACTTAATATATTAAAGTTCGATTTGATTGTATTGTACACTGTATTCACCCCACTCTACAGTGTGTGTGACCTAACAAGTGGTATCAGAGCCAATCTGTTAACACACATACAGTTAAAGATCCAAACACAATCATGTCTGATACATAAACTCCAACTAAGCCTACCAAAACTGAAGAACCTCCAAAGACACAAATTCAAAGTCGGTATGAGACTATCAGAGTTCCCATACTGAGACCATCTGAATATCCCATATGGAAGGTAATGATGACCATGTTCCTAGAAGCAACAGATCCAGAATACCTTGATAGAATCAAGGAAGGGCCTCACAAACGAACCAAGGTCGCTGTTGCAGTTGCAGGTGAAGCAGCAAAGACCGTACCAAAGGAGAAGCGTGATTATACTGCTGAAGATATAACATCAATTGCTAAGGATGCTAAGGTACGACACTTACTGCATAGTGCCATTGATAATGTAATGTCAAACAGGGTAATCAACTGCAAGACTGCTAAGGAGATATGGGATGCTCTGGAAACAAGGTGTCAGGGAACTGACACAATTAAGAAGAACAGGAAGACAATACTCACTCAAGAGTATGAACATTTTGACTCAAAGACTAATGAGTCATTGAATGATTTATATTATAGATTTGTCAAACTTTTGAATGATTTATCATTGGTTGATAAAGAGTATGATCTTGAAGATTCAAACCTTAAATTCCTGTTAGCTCTTCCTGAATGCTGGGATTTGAAGGCAACGACAATAAGAGACAACTACAATCTTGATGAAACAACTCTTGATGAAATCTATAAAATGCTCAAGACTCATGAACTTGAGATGGAACAAAGAAGCAAGAGGAAAGGAGGAAAGTCAAGGACAGTTGCTCTTAAGGCTGAAGAAGAATCCCCCAAAGCAGCTTCCTCAAGGAAAGACAAGGGTAAAGCTCTTTTCATAAAGTCTGAAAATGAGTCATCAAGTTCTGATAGTGATGATGACTCAGATTCTGAAAGCTTGCCTGAGACTGATGCTGATGAGGAGATGATGAAGCTGTGTGCTCTTATGGTGAAAGGAATCACAAAGATTGCATACAGGAAGTTCAGGAAGGGAAATAAGTTTTCCAGGAAAGGCATAAGTTCTGATAAGAAGAATTTCAGAAGATCTTAAGGCAGAGGAGGAAAGTCTGACAGAGGAGATTATACCAATGTTAAATGCTATAACTATGGTGAGAAAGGCCACATATCTCCTGATTGCAAGAAGGCAAAGGGTGACAAAGGCAAGGCTCTTGTCACAAAGCAGAAAAGCTGGACAGACACCTCAGACTCTGAAAGCGAGGAGAACTATGCATTGATGGCAAATGCTGATAAAGAAAGTGATGAGAGCAGTTCTGAAGCTGCTGAAACAAAGGTACCTCAGACTACTTATGCTTTTCATACTGATGATATTAATGAGTTGAGAAGATATCTTAAAACCATGTTTGTTAGTTATAGAGATCAAACTTTAACATGTGAAAGATTAACTTCTGAAAATCTTACTTTTAAGAAAAGAAATGATTTCTTAGAAAAAGAGTTAGTCATGTTCCATCAAACTCAGAAGGATAGAGATGATGCTTTTTATGTTAGGGATGAAGTGCTAAAAATGAATGAATCTCTAAAAACTGAGTTAGAAAAGGAAAGAGAGATTATCAGTACTTGGACTAACTCTGGCAAAACAACTCAAAATTTGCTAAGTAGTGGAAACTGGAAAGAGGGCTTAGGTTATGGAGAAGATAAGAATGATAAAGGAACTGAAGAATTTAAGCCTGTTGTTAAGCAAAAGCCAAAGTTACAACCTGTTAAGTTTGTAACTGTAAAGTCTGAAAATGAGAAATCAGAAGTTAAAGAGGAATTAACTTCTGACAAACTAAAACAGGAAAAGACAGCTGAAGTGAACATAGGCTTAATGACAAAGAAGCAGCTTAAGCATAAGCTGAAAGATGTTAAGAATGCAAACAAAGTAAAATCAACTAGGAAAAATAGGAATGGAAAGGAAGGTGTGAATAAAAGCAATGATTATAAACCTGTTCCTGATGTTCCTAGGAAAACATGTCATAACTGTGGAAGTTCTAACCATCTGGCTTCTTTTTGCAGGAAGAATAAGAATATTAACTCCTTACCTTCAAAATCAAGAGTTAAGAGTCAGTCTGTTAGATACAAACCACAAAATCCTTGTTTTCATTGTGGTAGTTTATGGCATTCCATTTATACTTGTAAGGAATATCATAGTTTGTACTATGATTATTATCAAATAAAACCTTCCTTGAAGAAAGTTTCCATTGTTCCTTCTAGTGTAAATTATGATTCAAAGTCTGATAGTGTAAGTTCTGATAAGAAAAATGTTAACATAAACTCTTATGGTAAATCCGCTGCAAATGTTAACAAACTTAATAAGGCCAAAGGATCCAAGAAAGTCTGGGTCCTTAAAACTAATAATTAGTGGTCTTTGTGATTGCAGGGCAACAGAAAAAATATTCTAGTTCTGGATAGTGGATGTTCAGGACATATGACTGGAAATAAGGCCCTGCTATCAGACTTTGTGGAGAAAGCTGGCCCAAGTGTTTCTTATGGAGATGGCAACATTGGAAAAACATTGGGATATGGCAATATCAATCTTGGAAATGTCATAATTAAAGAAGTAGCTCTGGTCTCAGGACTTAAACACAATCTGCTGAGTATAAGTCAAATCTGTGACAGAGGTTATCATGTTAATTTCTTTGAAGAACACTATGAAATTGTGAGTAAATCTAAAGGCAAAGTTGTTCTGAAAGGATACAGGCGTGGTAACATTTATGAAGCTAAGCTTTCAACAAGTATTGATGGTTCTGCAATTTGTCTGATGAGTAGAGCATCAATTGAAGAAAGCTGGAATTGGCACAAGAAACTCTCTCATTTAATTTAAATAATATAAATGAACTGGTTAAGAAAAATCTTGTGAGAGGACTGCCAAAGTCAGTATTTGCTCCTGATGGCCTTTGTGATTCCTGTCAGAAAGCCAAACAAAGAAAATCTTCTTTTAAGAGCAAGACTGAATCATCAATTCTTGATCCTTATCATCTACTACATGTTGATCTATTTGGTCCAGTGAATGTCATGTCTATTGTAAAGAAGAAATATGCGTTGGTCATAGTGGATGAGTTCACCAGATACACATGGGTGTATTTCTTGCACATAAAAAGTGAAACTGCATCTATCTTGATTGATCATGTCAAACATCTGGATAAATTGGTCAAAGATTCTGTGAAAATTTTAAGGAGTGATAATGGCACTGAGTTCAAGAATTTGATAATGGAAGAGTTCTGCAAAAACCATGGAATAAAGCAGGAATTTTCTGCTCCTGGAACTCCACAGCAAAATGGAGTTGTAGAAAGGAAGAATATAACTCTCATTGAAGCTGCACGTACAATGCTTGAAGAAGCAAAGCTTCCAACCTATTTCTGGGCTGAAGCTGTGCAGACTGCTTGTTTTACTCAAAATGCAACACTCATTAACAAGCATGGAAAAACACCATATGAGATGGTGAAGAAAAAGAAGCCAAATCTGAAATACTTTCATGTATTTGGATGCAAGTGTTTTGTTCTCAAGACTCATCCTGGACAGCTATCCAAGTTTGATCTAAAAGCTGATGAAGGAATCTTTGTTGGATATCCACTTTCCACAAAAGCCTTCAGAGTCTATAATTTGAGAACAAAAGTGGTTATGGAATCTATCAATGTCTCTTTTGATGACAAGAAGATTACTGGTCTTGAAGATTTCATTGATCATGATCAGCTGAGATTTGAAAATGAAGACTCAAATTCTGAAACTGAAAATCCTGACAGTGTAAGTCCTGATAATGTAAACTCTGATGGATTAAACTCTGATATTATTGAAACTGTGGTGACTACGTCAAAGGAAGATGCACCTATGCAAGGGGAGCATACTCAAGATCTTATCACATCTCATTGGCTCTTCAAGTTCTGATTCGTCAAGTTCTGATAAGCCAAGCTCTGCCAGTGCTGAAAATCTAAATTCTGAAGAATCCAACTCAGAGAGCATAGTTTCAGGGGGAGCATCAGAAAATGAAAATGAAGACAGCATGGATCATGGGGGAGCATCCTGTTCTAGAGAAAACCTTCCATCTGCAAGGAAGTGGACAAAATCACATACACCTGATTTGATAATTGGAAATCCTGATGCAGGTGTCAGAACTAGAACAAGTACTTCAAATGAATGTCTTTACAATTCTTTTCTCTCTCAGACTGAGCCAAAGAAAGTGGAAGAAGCTCTTCAAGATGCTGATTGGGTGCAAGCAATGCAGGAAGAGTTGAATGAATTTGAAAGAAACAAAGTCTGGACCCTAGTGCCAAGACCAAAGAATAGATCTGTTGTTGGTACAAAGTGGGTATTCAGAAACAAAACTGACAGTGATGGCATAGTTACAAGGAATAAGGCAAGGCTGGTTACAAAAGGATATTCTCAACAGGAGGGAATTGATTATGATGAAACATTTGCACCAGTTGCTAGGTTAGAAGCCATAAGGATATTTTTGGCTTATGCTGCTCACAAAAAGTTTACTGTCTTTCAAATAGATGTGAAAAATGCTTTTCTCAATGGATAATTGGAGGAGGAAGTATATGTTGAACAACCTCCAGGCTTTGTAGATTCCAAACATCCAGATTATGTCTACAGGCTTGATAAAGCACTTTATGGACTTAAGCAAGCTCCTAGGGCATGGTATGAGACTTTAGCTCAGTTTCTTCTGGAAAGTAGATTCAACAGAGGAACAATAGACAAAACACTGTTCTACCTCAACCATGGAAAGGACTTACTTCTGGTCCAGATTTATGTTGATGATATCATTTTTGGGTCTACAAATGACAGACTTTGCAAGAAGTTTGCCAAACTGATGTAGTCAAAATATCAGATGAGTATGATGGGGGAACTTAGCTATTTTTTGGGCCTTCAAGTCAAGTAGAATGAAGAAGGCACTTTTATTTGTCAAACTAAGTACACCAGAAACTTGCTGAAGAAATTTGGAATGCAAGATTGTTCAAGTGCATCCACTCCCATGGCCACTGCAACAAAACTGGATAAGGATACTGGTAAATCAGTAGATATTGCTGATTACAGAGGTATGATTGGCTCTCTACTCTATCTAACTACTAGTAGACCTGATATCATGTATGCTACCTGTCTTTGTGCAAGATTTCAAGCAGATCCAAGAGAACCTCACTTAACAGCTGTGAAAAGAATTTTTAAGTATCTTAAACGAATAGCTGATCTGGGATTGTGGTATCCTAGAGAATCAGATTTTAAACTAATAGGTTACTCAGATGCAGATTTTGCAGGTTGCAAAATTGACAGGAAAAGCACAAGTGGAAGCTGCCAATTCCTTGGAGGCAGATTGGCTTCTTGGTTCAGCAAGAAACAAAAGTCAATTTCCACATCAACTGCAGAAGCAGAGTATATTGCTGCAGGAAGCTGTTGTGCACAGATTCTTTGGATGAAGAATCAGTTACTGGATTATGGGTTAACATATTTCAAAATCCCTATTTACTGTGATAATCAAAGTGCTATTGCTATGACAGGTAATCCAGTTCAACGCTCTATGACAAAGCACATCAGCATCAGGTACCACTTCATAAGAGAACATGTGGATGAAGGTACAATGGAATTGTACTTTGTTCCAACAGATCAACAACTAGCAGATATCTTCACAAAACCACTGTGTGAAGCCACTTTTACAAGATTGGTAAATGAACTTGGAATGATTTCAGGTTCTTTCTCTAAAACTGCTTAGTCTCGTTCTATATTATCAGACTTTATGATCAGTATTTACAGAATTTAATCACTTTGTGTATTCTGTGATTAATTGATAAATGTTTTTAAGTACTGACTGTTGTCTGATATATGTTTCTAAACTCTGATAAGTGATATGTCTGTCTAAGTAACCATTCAATCCTATGAGGATAATTGTGTTGGATACTGACCTAGTAGTCTTCAATAAACAAATGATCCCATGTAAGAAGTAATTATTTCTGTGAAAATTTTATGACACAAGCAAATTTTGATAATTGAGCTTAGTTGAGTTTACTTTGTTTATCTTATTACTAAGTCACAAATTAGAATAATGTTACTCATCTGTTAAGTTCTGATACTAGTAAAACTGCTGAATGTACTAAGTGCTGATAAACCTCACTTATCAAAAGAAAAATCAATAGGATCAAAGAATAAAATCAGGTACTCCTTTCAGATCTAGAGTAAAAATATGGAAGGGAAGACCCAAGTGCATTGCTGGTATTAAGTAAATATGCATTAGAAAAGCAAAATATTTTCTTGGTGACTTTTCACACTCTATGATTACTGGAGAAATACTCTGATAATAGCATAAATTCTGATAAGCAGTCGTGACTCACTTACACTGAGGAGCCACTGTAAAATAGAATTTAAAAAGATGCATAAAATTAGCACAAATCAGTTGAGGTGGACTCAAGTATGAACTCATTCATCAGTAGGTTTCAGGATAATGACAGCTCTTTAGAAAAATTTTAGTTATGCCTTATTTCTAAGATGTACTGAAGTGAATCAGACTTTACTCTTTGTCTGCTATTTAGCTTGATGCACACACTAATCACTCCATCTGAATGATGAAAATTACTGTGGTGGTCTATGTTGTTTTAGATAAACAGTCATTGTGTCACCTTGCACTAATTCTGAGGACAAGCTCTGGTTGCATATTCTGAAGATTAAGTTCTGAAGAGTATAACTCAGAACTTGTATGAGGATTTACTCAGATAAGCATTTTTTTTTCGAGTTACGATATTATGTTCTGATGACTGTTAAGTTCTGATATAAGTCTAAGTTCTGATATTACAGTCTAAATTCTTTACTTGACGTATCTGTGGATAAAATTTGATAACAGTCTCGGTTCAAACTAGAATATGTTGAAGTGGAAGATTAATAGTCACTATGGTTAGGGTTAATGGTATTCGTACTTGAACAGTCTACTTTTACTTGTTACTTGTGCGCATTAAACCATGTTTTCTCTTTCCAATGAATGTTATTCTTTTTCAAAGTCTGGGGAGACGAAGTAGAATTAATTCTACCTGTCAGCATTAAATTCCTTTGCGTCTCCTGGCATTCACTTGCCTATATAAGCAACCACTTCACATCAGCCTTCTCATCAAATTCTTTCTCACAAACTTACCTTCATACTTTTTCAAAAACACAATGGTCTAATACAACATGTTTTTGAATTACCAAACATTTAATATGGAGCTAAGCTGTGCTGATTGGCAGCAGGAATGGCACGTCACGGCCATTCCTGAGGAGATATGGGACTATGTCCCACAGGAGGTACTGACCCACCTTATGTTCTTCTATATGGATTACCATCGCCATCTGGAGCGATTGGAGGAGGAAAGGCTGGAAGCTCTCCGCCAGCAAGAGCGAATCATCCAACTCGCCATTCTGTTTATCGAAAGTAGGAAGAAGAAATGATTTATTTTCTTCTTCCTGTTTTTATTCATCATCAGCCTTGCCCTGCTTCTTGAGCTAGGACTAAGGCTGTCGATGTTAGGTTTAGTGGCTTAGGGAAATCTTGTATAAGTACTGATGTAATTTCAATTTCATGAGTGTATTCTCTTGATATATTAATGAAATTTGTTTTTGTTTCAAGATTTTGTCTCTAAGTTATTTTGTAATGCATTGATAAATCCTGATAATTATTCATATTCTGAAGACCATATAAATTCTGTTTTAATTTAAGTTCTGATTTTCCTTTATCAGTACTTACTCATATAATTTATCTTGGTCACTTTAACTTGATTTCTTTTCAGAATATTAATGTTGCAGTGAAAATTAATCAAATCAGTGGGAACGGTTTCAATTTTGAATAAAACTGTTTCACCTTGATTAATGGAATATCTGGATAAGTGGAACGGTTTTTCCTTGAAAACAGGCAGGTGGGCAAGTAATGATTACTGTTTTCTCGTGCCCAGTAACTATCCGTTATTACTGCATGTCTGACAGATATCCAACGGTAACATTTTTTTCAGAGTATAAGTACGACAGAGAGAGGATTTCTTTAATCTTTTATTTCCTTCATACTTTTTCTCTCTACTTGCTTTTACTCTCTTTCTCTCTTCTTCTCACGTTGGTTTTTCATACAGACATTTTATCAAACACCTAACAGGCACTTTTAAATCTCAATTTTTCACATGGCACCTAAGGATTTAATCATTGATGGAGCTAAGTTTGTTCCAAACAACTATGCTGCAATTCTTGATCATGCTGAAGCTCCATCTGAATTGCATTTTGTGCAAGATCTTCTTGCACACAGTGAAATTGAGTATGCATTAACTCAGCCTTCAGTCTTTTTGAGCCAACAAGTTCTGACATTTTGGCGGACTGGGCACTTTGATGATGGTGGTAGACATGGCACTCCTAGTATTGTTTTCGAAGTGGGTGATTCTTCTTATGCAGTTACTCCTGGTACAATACGCAAGGCTCTACATCTCCCAGAAGGTTGCACCTTTTCAATTCCAGAAGAATCAGCTCTTCAGGAGTTAATGGCAAATTTGGGGTATGAAAAGAATTTGGCAAAACTTGGGCAGTTGAAACGGGCTCATATCAGACGAGAATGGAGCTTCTTCTTCGACTGCATCACTAAAGCTTTTGGGAACAAATATTCGAATTTTGATGTTATCCCAATTCTGAGTCAGTACATCGGGTATGCTCTTATACATCAAACTCATTTTGATTTTGCAACTGGTATAATTGGTTTTATTGGGGATAGGATGACAGAGGATAGGAATGTTGTCTATTTTGCTAGATTCTGTCAACTTATTTATACTTTTTGTACTGATGAACCTCAATTAGTCAGTTCCTCAACCCCACCTTTTAAAGTTTCAAAATGCTACTTTAGTGACCTGGTAAATGCTGACACTAAGAAATCAGTGGTTAGACCATTACAGATTCCTCAGTCTGTAAAATAGATCCTAGTAAATGCTGATCCTGATACTTATAGATCCGTTTACTCTGATGTCTAACCAACAACAAACACTAAAAAACCATCATCCTCAGCTCCTACCACTCATTCTACTCAACCTACCCTCAGGATATATCTCAAATCCTATCTCTCCATTTCACAGACTGATCAACCCTCATCCTCAGCACCTACTGTGAAGCCTTCATCCTCTAAGCCAAAGAGGACAAAGACTGTTCCTCAAACACCTCAGAAGAGAAGGAGGATTGCCCTGAAGGATGAATCTGATACTGAGGACCAGGTTCCTTCTTCAGAATCTGTTGTAGGTGAAGCTGAGAAAGAGACTTCTCAGAAGGATTCTGGAATTGGGGGATCTAGGCTTCTCAAAAGGCTTAGAAGAATGACAGTTCCTGAAACTCCCAAGGAATCCAAATCAACAACGAGATACAAGAAACAGAGGACAAAAAGGCCAGTTTCAGATGATGAAGAGGAAGCAGCTAAAGAAGGGGATCAGGAATCTCTGATCTCACAAGACAAGGAATTTGCTACAGTCACTTCTTCTCCATCTACTACATCTAAAGAAGTTGTTTCTGAAAAGGCTAACACACCATCTGTGTCTCCTGTTGATCCAGGCACAAGTGCTGATATTGATGTTCAAACCTTGGTTGTGCTTGAAGTAATTCTCTTAGAAGCTCCAACAACAACTAATCCTTCCACAACACCTGTTACTGATGCTGTTCAAACTCCAGAGTTATCAACAACACCTTCTCTGCATTATGTTGCTGCTGATCAGACTTTAGGTGAACATCAAGATTTGGCTGTTGATCAGAACTTAGAACCAGATCAGCAACTAGAGGATGTTGAAGCCTCCATTGCTACTCACACTGTTGTTTTATCAGAAGATACTGATTCTGTAAATTCTGATGCTGCAAATGCTGGAGATACTGGTGATGCTGCTCCAACTGCAGATGCTGATGCAGCAGGTCCTTCAGGACATGTTCCTCAACAAATAATTCTTAAGTCTGAACTTATTAAGAAGTTTGTTACCAGAGAAGCACCAGTGCCTTGGAGTGAAACTCCTGCAGGACAGGAGTGGACTAAGGAATGGAATTCAGTTTCTTGTGTTCCAACTGAGAAGCATCTTGCTGAGCACTTGACTAAAGCTGATGAAATGTTAAATTCTGATGATTTCAAAACCCAACTTAGAGTCACTGCATTGAGTATTAAACATCTACAAGGTCTTCATTCAACTACTCATGCAGTGCTACACAAGACACGGAAAGGGAAGGATGATGGAAATGATGATCAAGGGGGGAGAAAGTAATTAAGTCCAAATGCAAGACTGACAAGACACTGAAAGGGAAGGATGATGGAAACGATGATCAAGGAAACCCTGGAATGGGTAGAGGTCATAGTCAAGGTAGAGGATTCACATCAAGACAAGCTAGTCACAGGACAAGTTCTGA
Source organism: Apium graveolens (assembly GCF_009905375.1). Classification (NCBI taxonomy): domain Eukaryota; kingdom Viridiplantae; phylum Streptophyta; class Magnoliopsida; order Apiales; family Apiaceae; genus Apium; species Apium graveolens. The sequence continues at coordinate 194,934,517 of NC_133650.1, forward strand.
TACTGGGAGAAGAATAAGTTCTGCTACTGGTAAAAGGATAAGTTCTGATGAACTTTTAGATCTTGATGAGGAAATGTCAAGACAGTTATTTCTTCAGGAAAATCCAGGAATGGACTTGGAGAGTTTAATGAAAGAAGAAGCCAGGCTAAAATCAGAGAAAGTCACATCTAAATCTGAAGCTTCTGGTAAAAAATCACTTCCAAAACTCAAAGGCATTGTGATCAAAGAAAGGACATATTCTGAAGCAACATTGGCTAGATCACAACCACAGATAGATCCAAGATCCAAGGGTAAAGAAAAGGTTGGTGAACCTATCAAGGTTTATGTGCCTCCTGAGGATGAAGAAATTACTGATAAAAAGGATTATCTTGTTCTGACTTCAAGAAAAGTTCTTAAAACAACCTCTGACATGGCTCAAGTTGGTCAGAGTCAAGAAATTGTAAGTTCTGATATTCAGAAGAAGCAAGTAACCTCTGACATAGCTCAAGTTAACTTGATATCAGAAGATAGACCAAAGACACTCCTACCAGGATTCACTAAAGCAAAACAGACTCAACCTTTGAAGACTACTGCAAGTGGTTTTGAAGCAAGAGTAGTTACTGGAAAGGAAGCAAGAGATAAAACTGGATTGGGAAGTGCTGATGAAAGGAGAATACAGAACACTACCAATGATCCAACTTCCTTGAGTGAACCAGGTATTGGAGCAACTCCTGAGAGATTGAATCAACTGGAATCTGTACAAATGGTTTACCATACCTACTTGAAAGAATACATCTTGTTGTATTTCATGACAGATGGTAGGGTTTATCATATAAGGCAAAATGCCATTCCGTTGAAGTATTTTGAAGAATTGGAGCATGTACTATTCTTACTTCAAGTGGATGACAGATTGACAGGGACTGCTGCAAACTATTTAAAGGATCAGATTCAGAGACAGAAAAGGCTTTATTCTGTTAAGTTTGACAGCACATACGTTCCAAAGTACAGAGATCACAAGGGTGATATAGTTGAAATGAAGCCCAATTCTGCTCAAATTATAACTACCCTTCTAGGGTACAGGGCTGTGGAATTCAATCTTGAGTCTGATAAAGCTTATTTGATCAGACTGGATCAGGATATAAGAAAAGCAAAGATCAATGATCTCAGAGCTGCAATCTTTCAAATTGGTGAAGATACTGCAGAGCTTAAAGATGCCAAAAGGAGAATGATTGATGAACTTAGATATGCTGAGAGATGTTTGTTGAAGAACTATCTCAGAACAACTCCTGACATCAGAGAGATCAGATGATGAAGCCAAGTCAAAGATCTACAACTGCATAAATTCTGATATTTGAACAAACTGAAGTTGTTATCAGATGTTAAATATTGGTAAAGCTTTAAGGACTATAAGTTGTAGTTATCTAGTCTAATTCTCATGCATTTGTACTTAATGTTTTTGACATCATAAAATATCTGTTAAACTTGTATATTATGCTAATTTACAAGTTGGGGGAGATTGTTAGATATATTTGATAATGTCATGGCTAATATGATTTATGTTTAGATTTTAGGTCTTACTTAACAGGACAAGTCAGTACTTAACCATTATTAATCAGTACTTATACTGGAAGTCAGGACTTAAGGATATCGGTATTTATATTATCAGGAGATAATCATCAGAAGTTAGATATCAGAACTTAAGTGCTGAAGGACGTTCAGATAAGGACAGTAGATGATTAAAGGAAAGAAGATCGAGATTAACATAAGAAGAGATATGCATGAAGAAGGAGTTCCGTGAAGAATGGAATACTTGGAAGAAAAGATATCTGATTGATATATTTTAGGAAGCAGAATTATATCCCATATCAATTAGCGATTATCTTGTAACTGTGTAGTATATAAACACAGACATAGGGTTTACACTATAAGTGTTATCATATTCGAGAAGATTATTTAATTGTAACCCTAGCAACTCTCGTGATATTTGTTCATCACTGAGAGGTAACAGTTCCATACTGTAACAGAGTTTATTATTTCAATAAAGTTTGTTTTCTGTTACTTAATATATTAAAGTTTGATTTGATTGTATTGTACACTGTATTCACCCCCCTCTACAGTGTGTGTGACCTAACATTTTAGATAAACAGTTTCTGTGTCACGTTGCACAAATTCTGAGGACAAGTTCTGATTGCATGTTCTGATGATTAAGTTCTGAAGAATCTAAATCAGAATTTGTGTGAGGACTTACTAAAATAGGCATTCATTTTTTGAGTTAAGAAATTATGTTCTGATGACCGTTAAGTTCTGATATAAGTCTAAGTTCTGATATTAAATTCTGATTCTTTACTTGACTTATTTGTGGATAAAAACTTAGAACAGTCTCAATTTAAACCAGAATATGTTGAAGTGGAAGATTAACAGTCACTATATTTAGGGATAGTGGTACTCGTACATGCACAATCAATTTTTACTTGCTACTTGTGCGCATTAAACCATGTTTTACCTTTCCAATGACTGTTTTTCTTTTTCCAAGTCTAGGGAGACGAGGTAGAATTAATTCTACCTGTCAGCATTAAATTTCTTTGCATCTCCTAGCATTCTCTTGCCTATATAAACAACCACTTCACATCAGCCTTCCCATCAAATCTTTTATCACAAACTCACCTTCATAATCCTTATATCAAAAACACCATGGTCAATTACAATATGTTTTTGAACTATGAAACATTCAACATGGAGCTGAGATGTGCCGATTGGCAGTAGGAATGGCACGTCACTGCCATTCCTGATGAGATATGGGACTCCGTTCCCCAGGAGGTACTTACCCACCTCCTGTTCTTCTACATGGACTACCATCGCCATCTGGAGCGATTGGAGGAGGAAAGGCTGGAAGCTCTCCGCCAGCAAGAGCGAATCATACGACTCGCTATTCTATTTGTCGAGAGTAGGAAGAAGAAATGATTTATTTTCTTCTTCCTATTTTTCTTCATCATCAGCCTTGCCCTGCTTCTTGAGCTAGGACAAAGGCTATTGATGTTAGGTTTAGCAGCTTAGGGCAATCTTGTAAAAGTTCTGATGTAATTTAAATTTCATGAATGTATTCTCTTGATATATTAATGAAATTTGTTTTTTTTAAGATCTTGTCTCTGAGATATTTTGTAATGCATTGATAAATCCTGATAAATATTCATATTCTGTTGACCATATAAATTTTGTTTTAAATTAAGTTCTGATTTTACTTTATCAGTACTTGCTCATCTGATTTATTTTGGTCATTTTCACTCGAATTTTTTCAGAATATTGGTGTTGCAGTGAAAAATTGAATAAGTGGGAACAGTTTCAATTCTGAATTAAAACTGATTCACCTTGATTAATGGAATAACTGGGTAAATGGAACGGTTTTTCCTCGAAAAACTGCGAGTGGGTAAGTAATGATTACTATTTTCCCGTTCCCATTAACTATTCGTTATTACTGCATGTCTGACAGGTGTCCAACGGTTACATTTTTCAAAAGTATAAGTAAGACAGGGAGAGGATTTTCTAATCTTTTATTCACTCTTATACTTTATCTCTCTATTTGCTTTTACTCTCGTTCTTCTTCTAACGTTGGTTTTTCATATAGCCATTTTATCAAACACCTAACAGACACTTATAAATCTCGATTATTTTCATGGCACCTAAGGATTTAATCATTGATGGAGCTAAATTTGTTCCAAACAACTATGCTGCAATTCTTGATAATGCTGAAGCTCCGTCTGAGTTGCATTTTGTGCAAGATCTTCTTGCACACAGTGAAATAGGGTATGTATTAACCCAACCTTCAGTCTTCTCAAGCCAACAAGTTCTGACATTTTGGAGGACTGGAAATTTGATAATGGTGGTTAAAATGGTACTCCTAGTATTGTTTTCGAAGTGAGTGGTTCTATATATGCAGTCACTCATGTTACAATATGCAAGGCTCTACATCTACCAGAAGGATGTACTTTTTCCACTCCAGAGGAATCAGCTCTTCAGGAGTTAATGGCCAGTTTGGGGTATGAGCAGAGTTTGGCCAAGCTTGGGCAGTTGAAACGGGCTCATATCAGGAGGGAATGGAGTTTCTTCTTCGACTGCATCACTAAAGCTTTTGGGAACAAGTGTTCAAATTTTGATGCCATCCCTATAATGAGTCAGCACATCGGGTATGCTATCATTAACCAAACTCATTTTGATTTTGCAACTACTGTAATAGGTTTTATTGGGGATAGGATGACAGAGGATAGGAATGTTATCTACTTTGCTAGATTCTGTCAACTTATATATACTTTTTGTACTGATGAAACTTGACTAGCCAGTACCTTAACTCCACCTTTCAAAGTTTCAAAACGTTACTTTAATGACCTGGTAAATGCTGACACTAAGAAACAAGTGGTTAGACCTTTACAGATTCCTCAGTCTGTAAAACAGATCTTAGTAAATGCTGAACCTGAATCCTATAGATCTGTTTATCCTGATGTTCAACCAACAACCACCTCCCAAACACCACAACAACCATCAGAACATACCACTCATACTACTCAACCAACCCTCAGGCAATATCTCAAATCATATCTCTCCACTTCACAGACAGTTCAACCCTCATCCTCAGCACCTACTGTGAAGCCTTCATCTTCCAAGCCTAAGAGGACAAAGACTGTTCCTCAAACACCTCAGAAGAGAAGGAGGATTGAGTTGAGAGATGAAACTGACAGTGAGGAACAGGTTTCTACATCAGCACCTGTTGTCAAAGAAGCTGAGAAAGTTTCTTCTCGGAAGGATTCTGGAATTGGGGGATCTAAGCTTCTCAAAAGGCTTAGAAGAATGACTGTTGCTGAAACTCCCAAGGAATCCATATCTTCAAAGAGATACAAGAAACAGAGGGCAAAAAGGCCAGTTTCAGATGATGAAGAAGCAACAGCTAAGGAAGGAGATCAGGAATCTCTGATCTCACAAGAAAAGGAATCTGCTAAAGTCACTACTTCTCCATCAACTCCAACTCAGGAAGCTGTTACTGAAAAGGCCAACACACCATCTGTGTCTGTATCTCCTGTTAATACAGGCACAAGTGCTGATATTGATATCTAGACCTTGGTTGTGCCTAAAGTAATTTTCTTAGAAGCTCCAATAGCAACTAATCCATCAACAACACCTGTTACTGATGCTGCTCAAACTCCAGAATTATCTACTACACCTTCTCTACATCTAGATGATGATGATCAGAATATAGGTGAGCATCAGGATATGGCTGTTGATCAGAACTTGGAACCAGATCAGCAATTAGAGGATGCTGCTGAAGCCTCCATTGCTACTCATACTGTTGTTTTATCAGAAGATACTGATTCTGTAAGTTCTGATGCTACAAATGCTGGAGATACTGGTGATGCTGCTCCAAATGCTGATGCTGATGAAGCAGGTCCTTCAGGACATGTTCCTCAACAAACTGTTCACAAAACTGACCTTGTTAAGAAGTTTGTTACAAGAGAAGCACCAGTGCCTTGGAGTGAAACTCCTGCAGGACAGGAGTTGACTAAGGAATGGAACTCAATTACTTGTGTTCCATCTGCAAAGAATCTGGCTGAGCACTTGACAAAAGCTGATGAGATGTTAAATACTGATGATTTCAAAACACAGCTTAGAGTCACTACATTGAGTACTAAACATCTACAAGGTCTCCATTCAACTACTCATGCAGAGCTACACAAGATTCAGGAAGAATTCATCAAACAAGAACAAGTTCAAAAGATTGACAAGAAAAAATTCTTCCAACCTACCTTTGACATGATTGCTTAAATTGAGAAGACTCAAGATACCCAACAAGCTCAGATTGATGATATTCTGAAAAATCAAGCTTCTCAGCAATCACAACTTAATGAAATCCAAGCCTTAGTGGAATTGCTTGTCTCTCTTCTATTACCCGCTGATGCCAAAAAGGGGGAGAAAGTAATTAAGTCCAAATGCAAGACTGATAAGACACTGAAAGGGAAGGATGATGAAAAGGATGATCAAGGAAATTCGGGAATGGGTAGAGGTCATAGTCAAGGTAGAGGTTTCTCATCAAGAAAAGCTAAAATCACAAGTCACAGGACAAGTTCTGATACTGGTAAAAGAATTAGTTCTACTACTGGTAAAATGATAAGTTCTGATGAACTTTAAGATCTTGATGAAGAAATGTCAAGACAGTTATTTCTTCAGGAAAATCCAGTAATGGACTTGGAGAGTTTAATGGAAGAAGAAGCCAGACTTAAATCAGAGAAAGTCACATCAAAATCTGAAGCTTCTAGTAACAAGACACTTCCAAAACTCAAAGGCATTGTGATAAAAGAAAGGACAAATACTGAAGCAACATTGGCTAAATCAAAACCGCAGATAGATCCAAAATCCAAAGGTAAAGAAAAAGTTGGTGAACCTATCAAGGTTTATGTGCCTCATGAGAATGAAGAAATCACTGATGAAAAGGATGATCTTGCTCTGACTTCAAGAAAAGTTCTTAAAACAACCTCTGACATGGCTCAAGTTGTTCAGAGTCAAGAGACAGTAAGTTCTGATATTTCGAAGAAGCAAGTAACCTCTGACATAGCTCAAGTTAACTTGATATCAGAAGATAGATCAAAGAAACTCCTACCAGGATTCACTAAAGCAAAACAGACTCAACCTTTGAAGACTGCTGCAAGTGGTTTTGAAGCAAGAGTAGTTACTGGAAAGGAAGCAAGAGATAAAACTGGATTGGGAAGTGCTGATGAAAGAAGAATACAGAACACTACCAATGATCCAACTTCCTTGAGTGAACGAGGTATTGGAGCAACTCCTGAGAGATTGAATCAACCGGAATCTGTACAAATGGTTTACCATACCTACTTGAAAGAACACATCTTGTTGTACTTCATGACAGATGGTAGGGTTTATCATATAAGGAAAAATGCCATTCCATTGAAGTATTTTGAAGAATTGGAGCATGTACTATTCTTACTTGAAGTGGATGACAGATTGACAGAAAGTGCTGCAAACTATTTGAAGGATCAGATTCAGAGACATAAAAGGCTTTATTCTGTTAAGTCTGACAGCACATATGTTCCAAAGTACAGAGATCACAAGGGTGATATAGTTGAAATGAAGCCCAACACTGCTAAGATTATAACTACCTTTCTGGGTTACAGGGCTGTGGAATTCAATCTTGAGTCTGATAAGGCATATTTGATCAGACTGGATCAGGATATAAGAAAAGCTAAGATTAATGATCTCAGGGCTGCAATCTTTCAAATTGGTGAAGATACTGCAGAGCTTAAAGATGCTAAAAGGAGGATGATTGATGAACTTAGATATGCTGAGAGATGTTTGTTGAAGAACTATCTCAGAACAACTCCCGACATCAGAGAGATCGAAAGATAAAGCCAAGTCAAGATCTACAACTGATTAAATTCTGATATTTGTACAGACTGAAGCTGTTATCAGAAGGTAAATATTGGTAAAGCTTTAAGGACTGTAAGTTATAGTTATCTAGTCTAATTCTCATGCATTTGTACTTAATGTTTTTGACATCATCAAATATGATTGAACTTGTATATTATGCTAATTTACAAGTTGGGGGAGATTGTTAGATATATTTGATAATGTCATGGCTAATATGATTTATGTTTAGTTTTCAGATCTTACTTAAACAGGATAAATCAGTACTTACTAGAAGTCAGGACTTAAGGATATCAGTACTTATATTATCAGGAGATAATCATCAGAAGATGGATATCAGAACTTAAGTGCTGAAGGACGTTTAGATAAGGATAGTAGCTGATTAAAGGAAAGAAGATCGAGATAAACATAAGAAGAGATATGCATGAAGAAGGAATTCTATGAAGAATAGGATATTTGGAAGAAAAGATATCTGATTGATATATTTTAGGAAGCAGAATTATATTCCATATCAATTAGCGATTATCTTGTAACTGTGTAGTATATAAACACAGACATAGGGTTTACACTATAAGTGTTATCATATTCGAGAAGATTATTCATTGTAACCCTAGCAGCTCTCGTGATATTTGTTCATCACTGAGAGGTAACAGTTCCATACTGTAATATAGTTTATTGTTTCAATAAAGTTTGTTTTCTGTTACTTGAGTTATTAGAGTTCGATTTGATTGTACTTTACACTGTATTCACCCCCTCTACAGTGTGTGTGACCTAACAATTTATTTTATAATTTAAAACAATTTTTTTTAATTTTTTTAATAATTAGCTAAAATTTTTTAATTCCATAAATTTATTTTCTTTATTATTTTCAAAAATCTAAATTTGATTTAGTTATTTATGATTTATGTTAGTTAACTATTTATGGATTTAATTAATTGGTTAATTCATTTAATTAATTAATTTAATCTATAAATAGTTAAATGAAATGTAATTATTTATAATTAAGCCAAATAATGATTTAAAAATTATTTTGGGTTTTTAAAAATCATATAAAGGTATTTAAAATTCAATTAATATTATTATTAATTGAATTATTTTTATTTTATTCATAATAAATAGACCGTTCGTCCGTTTAATACAAACGAACGCGTCTAGACTTAAAAAAATATTCTGATTCTATTAAAAATACTTTCGGGACATAAAATATTCCATTTCGAAAGTTTGCTTGATTTTGTAAACTTTTCTATGTCGCGTAATTGTCGCAAAATCATATTTCGACTTGATTTCAGTTTTAAATGTATCGAATCGAATGTTTTGACGAACTAAATCATATGTTATATGAATTATGTGATACGTGCCTTATATGTTTATGTGTTAAGTGAAATGTGAGTCCACGTGTCTTTTAAACTCCATATGATTAAATGTGAACTCTATCTGTTAGTATCGGGCGTGTAGACGATAAGGATAAGTGTATAATAGGCAATTGTATATTGTTAGTTAATTGAAATGGTATCTTTTTTATAGATACACCTAGTTCAAGGTGCTCAAAGCCAGACAGAAAGATTCAAAAGTAAAGATTGTCTATACGAAATACATGAGATGAGTAAATACAAAGATAAGATAAATATAGGCTGGTGATTGGCAAGAAATGTCAGACAACCTGTCAATGGAAATACAGATATACCAGAACTGAGTGAAATAGTAGACGGTTAAAGATCAGAGAGTTATCAATTGAGGCAAGTATTCTAAAATTTTCTTGTAATATATTGCAAGTATTTATTCTATATTCTAAATTCATAATAGTTAAATGTTTTACATTTCGCTGTGTTATTCCCTAACAATACAACAAGAATTACAGAAGGGGGGTTGAATGTAATTTTGCTACTTTTTCAAGATTTTAAAACAGTTCTAGATCGATAAATATATGAGTGTTTGATTTACAGAGTGCGGAATAAAAAAGTTATATAAATCAAAACACAAAGTAATAAAAAAACACAAGCTTTTAAAACTTTCTGGTGGATTTGAAAGTATCCACTAGAGATATTATATATATACATATATATATATATCAAATTATAACCCAGTGAAGCTTGAATAGCTCACATCTGCTTACAAGTAGAACAAACAAACTATAGAGAAATTCTTGACAAGTACGTCTTTTTCTATCTCTCTTAAAAATGTGTTTTTTTAGTTGAATGTTCTACTAGCTACACTTGGTTTAAATATCACCAAGTTTATATGACAATAAGACAAGATAATAAAACAAAACATATCTAGTCTAACTCCATGCTGCTTCACTACTCTATTCCGGCATCTTTGAATATCTTCATAATAACAAGAAAATGGTGATGCTTTTTTGTTCTCAAATCCCTGCTAAACAGGCTGCCACATTCCTTTTACAAACACTCGACGCATGTGACTGTGTTGTTACTGTCAACATATATTTGAATTTGATCATCCGTTGGGTACATGTTTATCATCCGTCGGGTAGCTTTGTTGATCATCCGTCAGGTAGCTTTGTTGATCATCCGTCGGGTAGCTATTTGTCACTTGACTTCATTTCACTTATACAGAATTACAAGACATCTCATATTTGCAATTAATCAGCCTATTATATATATCCACTAGTAGTCAACATGACTCATATGCTCCTACAGAATCTACACAAAGTTATTTGTAGAAATGTGCTACAGATCTTATTATTGCATAAGGTACTCACCCGGTGGATGTCAAATAGTCATCCATCGGGACTATATTAAATCATCCATCGGGACTATATTTGATCATCCGTCGAGTGCTACAAAATATACTAAGTTAAATCTACTAAGGTGTTTTGTTTAATTTATCATCAAGTTCACAACATCTTCCTAACAATCTCCCCCAATTTATGTCTACTGGAATTGTAGCCATAAATTAAGAGAAACTTGATGATAACAAAACATCCTAAAGATAAAGAATAAAAATAGTAGATGAAACTGATAAGTGCTACATTATTTACTGAAAATTGAACAAAGCAAATTATATAAAGAAGTTGCTCACAATCATTTTCAAGGTGCTCCTCTAGTCTGAGCAGATAAGTTTATTTCCTTGATAATCTTCTATCTGATTTTGGAGTTGTCTGTGGAAATTAAGTTCATCAGCTTTTGAGAGATCTAGCATTTCTTACATTTCCAATAGAGTCTCATTGCTAGAGATACTGAACTGGTCATCCAATCTGAAGAATCTTCTTGCTCCCTTTTCATCCCTAAATTTCATCAGCCAATAAGGCCTCAAATGCACTCTCTTTCCTGTGAAGGGAATTGACAGAGTTTTTGGTAGTGCATCTTTAGCTTTATTACTCCTCAGCTCCTCAATCTTCTTTAGAACAAATCTCCTTGCAGTCACATTATACCCAAAGTTCTTTTTGAAAGATGAGTAGATCTTTATTAGAACATATTAGCTTTCTAGAAGAATCCTGTGGAGTGGCCATATTATCTTTTTTACTCCCTTATATTTAAACACCAGCCTTTCAGGAAGATGTCTGTGAGCATCAATTCCTCTTACTTCTTCCAATTCATCCAAGTAGAGGTTTATGTCAGGGAACTCCTTGATGTCACAGATGTATAACAACTCTCCCTTGTTGACTATAGATTGAGATTTGGTTAGGGTCTTAGATCTGAGAATCACAGGATTCACTTTCTTGCTTGCTCTAGTCTTTGTCTTATTTGGCTTGTTGAAGATTAAAAAGTTTAGTTCAGGAATTGGCAAACTATCCCAGTCTACTGGCTCATCCTTTGGAATTATGGGCTCACCATGAATATTCCTTGTTGGATCCACCACCTTGAATTTTTCAAATACCATTGAGGGTTTTGATGTCTGAGTTGAAGTAGTAGACTTTTTGGGAATGTAGTCTTCCATTTCCTCTTCACTGAAGTCCAATTTTCTTTTGGAGTGGAGCTTAGATCTGAATCTTCTTTTATGTTATGGTTCATCTTGCACTTTTTGATCTTGAGGTTCAGCAATTACAGATGGTTGTGCAGAAATCTCAGTTGTAGTCCTTACAACTTGAAGTTTAGCCAAGATAGCAGCTTGCTCCTTCTTTTGTTTGAGCTTCTTAGCATCTAAGGCAACTTGCTTCTTTTTTTGCCTGATTCTTTCCTTCTCTTCCTTTTTAGCTTCTACAAACTGAGGGTGTCCAGCCACCACACAGATTTCTTTACCATTTCTGTAAATCCTAGCAATTCTTCTTTTAAGTGTTGGATCCTTGAAAAATGCAATTGACCTAGCCAACAGCTTCTTCTCATCCGGCCTAGGTGTCTCATACAAAATATCCATAGGATTTTTGTTTGAAAACCTTGAGTAGTTCCTTTTAGGCTTCATGATAAGATTTTCGTTTGGAGATTTGATGCAAGATGTTTGACCCTTTTCCAGATAATTCAAACTTATTTCATTCACAGAGATGTGCTTGACTTAAGAGTGATGATTAAAGACTTTGTCTGGTTCATGAATTGGTCAAAATTTCGGTTGAATTTCTGCATCTATTTTCCTCCATTTTTCTTTTAATTCCTTCTCAGCTGCTACTATATCAATCTTTAGCATTTTGTCATTTGTTTTCAGTTTTGCTGCTGCTAGATTTATGATGTCAATGTTGTTCATGGCTGGTGGCTTTGTGAAAGTAATTATTGGCACAATCACTTTGCTGACTTGGATGTTGAGTTGTTTCTCCCCCTCACTAGATGAGCCTTTCTCCCCCTTTTAGTTAGCATCAAGTTAGAGAGTGGAAGGGAGTTGAGAAGCCACCAACTGTTGGAGCAGAGTAGTCTGAGTTTCTTGATTAGCAAGTATAACACCCTCCAAATCCGGGGTATAGATTTGGGGCATTATTAACAACAATTACCAACTATACCTGCACAAGCGGAATATTAATATAATAATTACCCCGAACTATCACTACTCAGGATCTTTTAAGGGTTGAGGTTGGAAACAAGAATCATGCACTACACTTTATTACAAACCCAACTAAATAAAACCTGTCTCAAGAACTCTCTTTATTACAAAACTTTATTCTATCTACGGTTTCACTACGTAATCTTTTATTCAAACTACACAAAACTTTTATTCAACCCAACATTACTACTTATCCTGCTACACCTGATCTGGCAATTCAAAGCTCTCTTCGGGAATAGGAAGGAACACTCTTGGTATAAGAGGGTCCCGCTGCTTGACTCGCTTCTTGACTATGCGGGTCCTGATGGGTTTCATTCTCTACCTTAACTGTAAAACAATAGGAGTGACAATAAAAGAAATGAGCCAAAATTGCTCAACAAGCCTGCAACAATATATATATATATATATATATTATAAAGAGAGAGAAATAAATGAACCAAGAAGCTGCTGGTTTGAACAACCATCTGTATCTGTATATGATAATAATTTGCCAATGATGGCGAGTGCCAAATGAACAAGACTGGAAACAAGAACCAACATATGCACTATAATCTGCTGATCAGTCAGAATATAGTGCGGATCTATACCCAACTGCATAGACCCAACCAACATAAGGAGTACTCAGGCAACTATGGCCTATTAATTAATGGTCTGGGAAAAACCCAGCCTTTATAGTAACCATCCAGTCCAAGGCTGAGCATCCGGAACAATCGGTATGCTATTGATATATCCCAACACCAGGATATAGCAGAATATATGTAACAAGGGTAAAGGAATTGAAATATGAACAGGGAATTCAATAAATTGGGTAAATCAAGAATTGAAATGAAATGGAACAAGTGGTAATAAATGGGTAACAGTGTATATGAACAATAATTATCAAAGAGAATTGATACGATAGAAAGGAAATATAAATCACTATTCTGAATTTAGAATAGGGGAAAAACTTGCCTTGCGCGTACTTAACCTGGTTTAACTTACTGCCTTCTGACTCTAGCTTGCTCTGCCTTGCTAACACTGAACAAATCATGGAAAGATAGGTGTTTAGATAATTTACTACATACGTGTATCTTGAATTGATATCACACAACCTTATCAGTCTACCCATGCGTTTCTATCTGACTCGCATATATATATATATATATTTACACAACACATTTATGCACATAATCACATATAACACGTAACACATAAAGCACATAATTAATTTCTATATTTATAATTATTTTTAGAATCAATTCTGGGCTTATACCTGCATTACTAGTCGTATCTGATTTTATTATAATTTTTCGGGATTTATTCGGCTCAATTATATCCCTACTAGGACCTATGAACTATCAATTATCACCAAACCACTCTTTTTCAGAAGAAATTATAACTTACAACCATTTTTATTGGATTCGTCTCATTTTTCTGAGTCTAGAGGTCTTCGTTTCACTTAAATCGGACTAACGGTTGAATTGTTATGAATTAAACACTGATAATTCAATTTATTATTCATTATAAATAATTATTACAACCTTTTAAATCCTAAAATAATTTTTAAATAATTATTTAAGAAAAATCAAAGTCAAAAATAATTTTTTTATAATTTTTGGAGTTAAAATGAAGAAGTTACGATTTATTGAAAATTATGTGATTAATTATTGAAATAATTAATCACTTAATAAATAAATAACTAATAAATAATTAATAGATAATTATTTACTAATTTAAAATAATTAATCCCTAATTATTAGGATTAATCACAATTTATTATAATATTTATAACTTATCGATATTTATTCGATTAGATCGATTATTTACAAATAATCAATCGATTTTATTAACGGATACGCTATTTATCGAATATCTACTATGTGCTCGAATTATAATCTAACTTAACGATTAATTACTCGTATAAATACGAGCTACTCGCAATCCTCATATAATTATTGAACTTATTACATTATTACTGAAACTTATACGATTCGTTAATCAATTAATTATCGGTATTTAATTATACGATACAAATAATCACTACAATATTATTCGAATAACTATCGCTCGAATAATAATTCTCATTATCGAATTATTACTCGTAATAATAACTAATTATCGAATTATTAATAATATTATTTAATTATTTTTAATCCTTATTTATTAATTAATTACCTAATTATTAATTAATTACCTAATTATTAATTAATTAGATAACTAATAAATAATTAGATAAATAATTAAATAATTAATTAAATAATTAAATTCGAATTTATAAATCAATAAAATAATTTAGAAATTAATAATACTATTTTTCAGAATATAAAACTAATTTTTAATTAATTATTAGAATTAATAAAATGATTTTCTGATTTATAAAATATAAATTAAATAATAGAAAATCCAGAAACAAAAATTTGGAAATGGTTTCAGGGTTGAGGGGATCAAACCCGGGTCGTTTCCGGGTTGCAAACCGGGTCGACCTCGGGTTATCGGGTCACGAAGAACAGGCCTGCAACCCAGAACCCGACGCCGGCGGGGATTTTTCCGGCGAGCCAATCCACGACGAAACTCCGTTTTTCAGGCACGATTCTTCTGGGGTTTCAATCTACAACGCTCCCAGCACCTTCCTCCTCCTTCCCTCGTCCTCCTCTCGTCGAAACGCGGCCGGAAAAGCGAAGAACACGGCGGCGGCGTCTAAACTCCGGCGAGCACGAAACCGAAGCCAACGAACGCGAAACCGGTGCCGTTCGATTGCTACAACGACGATCTACACAACTACAGCATCAAAATCTTCTAATAACTAACCAAAATCAAAACCCGAATTTGAGAAATAAACCCGAAAATAACAAAATCAAATTCCAGTAATCTAACAACAAAATCATGTACATAATCAGAAACTACGATTCTTGGGCTTCAATTTGACTACTTACATGAACGATTTGGACTCCGGAATCACCTTCAAAATCGCGATTGATTCTGCTGCTGTTCTTCACAAAAAACCCTAACCCTAATTCCCTTTTTCTTTTTCTTTTTATTTTCTGATTTTTAAGTATAATTAACTGATTTAATTAATAATAATTCAGGTATTTATATTTATGAAAATAATACCCCTAAGTAAAATTAAGGGTCTAATTACACTCCTAATAAAAATATTTGGACCCAATTTTTATAATTTTTGGGTATTAATAATGAATTTTTAAATATCCAATAAATACAAAATAAATACTAAAAATTCCCAAAAATTGTGAAAAATACAAAAATACAAAGAAAAATGATATATGATAATTTCATAATCATATAAAAACGAAAATATGATTTTTGTGGGGTTTTTTGTACCCGAAGGGGTCCGGAAAAGTCGTTTTTCGCGAAAAAGGTCAATTGGTAAAACGTCTAGGGGTTCAGAATAGCGATACGGTATAGGGCATTTTTGGAAAAATAGGGCTAATGATTTCGTTTGAAATACGGGCTTTTAAAACATAGTTTTGAGCTGTACAGGTTTTGATATAATATATATAACTGACGATAGAACGCTCAATAAATATCCAAAACACGTTTGGATCAAAACAACCAACACATAACACATAGCAGTTAAGGTTCAACGACTTAACACATTTAATCACATAATAATACTCATAATTATTATTATAATAATATAATACAAGCGTAATTCCTCGGTCGTTACATTCTCCCCCCTTAACAAGATTCTGTCGTCAGAATCTAATTATGCAAATAACTGAGGATACTTTTCTAGCATTTCACTTTCAAGCTCCCAGGTTGATTCTTCAACCACTGGGTTTCTCCATAAAACTCTCACTAATGACACAGACTTATTTCTTAATACCCTCTCTTGCCTATCTAGAATTCTTATTGGCTGCTCTACATATGACAAATCTGCCTGAAGTTCTACTGGTTCATACTCTATTACATGCCTTGTATCAGGATTATACCTCTTAAGCATAGATACATGAAATACGTTATGAATGTGCTGCATATGGGGTGGTAGAGCTAACTCGTACGCAACCTTCCCAATTTTCTTCAAAATCTCAAATGGTCCAACGTATCGTGGCTTCAATTTCCTTTTATTGCCAAATCTGGTCAATCCTTTCCATGGCGATATTTTGAGCAATACGTGTTCTCCTTCCTGATAGTCCATATCCTTCCTGGCTTGGTTTGCATATCTGCTTTGTCTGTTTTGTGCTGCCTCGATTCGTTTTCGAATAAGATTAATCTTTTCTTTTGTCTGCTGAATTAATTCTGGACCCAAAATCTTGCGTTCTCCAACTTCATCCCAGTGCACGGGTGATCTGCATTTCCTCCCATATAATGCTTCATACGGTGGCATTCCAATACTGGCGTGATAGCTATTATTATAAGAAAATTCCACTAGGGGTAAATGTTCATCCCAACTGCCTTCAAAATCGATCGCACAAACTCGTAGCATGTCTTCAATCGTTTGAATTGTCCTTTCACTTTGGCCGTCAGTTTGCGGATGATAAGCTGTACTCATATTCAACTTCGTTCCTAGACATTCTTGAAATTGTCTCCAAAATCTTGAATTGAAACGAGGATCTCGATCCGATACAATTGATACTGGTACTCCATGACGCATCACAATTTCTTTGAGATACATGTGCACTAATTTGTCGAGCGAAAATCTTTCATTAATTGGTAGAAAATGTGCCGACTTCGTAAGTCTGTCAATGATTACCCATATCGTATCATGATTTGCCCTAGTCCTCGGTAGTCCTACCACAAAATCCATCGCTAGATGTTCCCATTTCCATTCTGGAATGTCTAATGGTTGCAATAACCCACTCGGACGTTGGTGTTCTGCTTTAACTCGCTGGCATGTGTAGCATTTACTCACCCATTCTGCTATCTCCTTCTTCATATTCGGCCACCAAAAGTTTTCCTTCAAATCGCGATACATTTTCGTGCTTCCTGGATGAATGGAATACTTCGAATTGTGCGCGTCTCGCATAATTTCTTCTTTTAATTCTGCCACGTTAGGGATCCAGATTCTTGACGCAAAACGTAAAATTCCTTATTATCTTTCTGAGTTGTAATCTCTTCTCCTGTTAAGTTGTCGTCCTGACTCATCACTTCTTCTTGACAACGGCGAATCTTTTCCAGCAATTCTGGTTGGAAAGTCATAGCATAGATAGTTTCTACAGATTCATTAGGAGTACGAATTTCGATTTCCAATTTATCGAATTCCCTGGCTAATTCTTCGCATGAAGTCAACCGATTCAATCTTTCTTTTCTGCTTAGCGCATCTGCTACAACATTTGCTTTTCCTGGATGATAACTGATTGTAACATCGTAATCTTTAATCAATTCCAGCCATCGACGTTATCGCATGTTTAGTTCCTTTTGCGTGAAGATATACTTCAGACTTTTATGATCCGTGTAGATTTCACATTTTTCACCGTACAGATAATGTCTCCACAGCTTCAATGCAAATACAATTGCTGCTAATTCCAGATCATGCGTAGGATATTTCTGTTCATGGGGTTTAAGTTGTCTCGACGCATATGCAATGACGTTACCATGTTGCATTAACACACATCCTAAACCACGATATGAAGCGTCACTGTAGATAACAAAATTTCCTTGCTCGTCTGGCAATACTAATACTGGTGCCGTCACCAACCGATTCTTCAACTCTTGAAAACTTTCTTCACACTTACTATTCCATTCGAACTTTTCACTTTGTCGAGTTAACTTGGTCAGCGGTGTAGCTATCTTCGCAAAATCTTTGACAAATCTTCGATAATATCCTGCCAAACCTAAGAAACTTCGAACCTCTGTCGGCGTCTTTGGTCTTTCCCAATTCAACACAGCTTCAATCTTTGCTGGATCAACTTGAATGCCTTCTCTGCTGATGATGTGCCCTAAAAACTGCACTTCTTTCAACCAAAATTCGCATTTGGAAAATTTTGCATAAAGCTGCTCCTTCCGTAATATTTCCAATGTCGTTCTTAATTGCGCTGCATGCTCTTCTTCCGTCTTTGAATAGATCAAAATGTCATCAATAAATATAATGATAAACTTACCCAAATACTTCTTGAATATTCGATTCATCAAATCCATAAACGCTGCAGGTGCATTCGTCAATCCAAAAGCCATCACAAGAAATTCATAGTGTCCGTATCTTGTTCTAAACGCTGTCTTTGGAATATCTTCGGCCTTGATCTTTAACTGATGATAGCCTGATCGTAGGTCGATTTTCGAAAACCATGCTGCTCCTTTTAGTTGATCAAATAAATCATCAATGCGAGGTAAAGGATATTTATTCTTGATAGTTAACTTGTTCAGCTCACGATAATCAATACACAGTCACATACTACCATCCTTCTTTTTCACGAACAATACTGGCGCACCCCATGGGGATACACTTGGCCTTATAATTCCTTTGTCAAGAAGTTCTTGCAACTGCTTTGCTAATTCCCTCATTTCAACAGGTGTCATTCTATATGGAGTTTTCGAAATTGGTTCAGTCCCTGGCGTCAAGTCAATAGTGAATTCGATTTCTCGATCTGGTGGAAGTCCTGGTAATTCGTCCGGAAAAACATCAAGAAATTCACAAACTACAGGAATATCTTCAATCTTCAAATTTCCCTTATCAACATCCCGTACATAGGCTAAATAAGCTTGACATCCTTGACGTAGCAATCTTCTCGTCTGCATTATTGATAGGAATTTCTGCTTTTGCTTCTCACCTTTAAATATTACCGTTTCATTTTCTTCAGTTTGCAATTTCACTCTCTTATTCGCACAGTCAATTTGAGCATTATTACAAGACAGCCAATCCATTCCTAAAATAATATCAAACTCCCCTAACCTAAAAGGTATCAAATCAACTGAAAAATGACATCTCCCTATCTCAATATCACAACTCGGACATACTCGATCTACTGCAACCTGATCATTATTCGCTAATTTTATAACTAACACTTCATCCAACCACTGAATCTCACAATCTATCTTAGAGATAAAGGCTTCAGAAATAAAAGATCTAGTAGCTCCTGAATCAATCAATACTAAAGCATTTACGGAATTTACAGGAAGTGTACCTGCAACCACATTCGGACTCTGTACCGCTTCCTTCATTGACATGTTGAAAGTCCTTGCTCTGGGCTGATTTTGCTGGGGTAGTGGAGGTGGAGGTAATGCTAAAACTCTTGGAATACTGGCAGCCATTGCAATTCCTCTGCAGTCTTTGGCGATATGTCCTTTTCTCCCACATTAAAAACAAGTAACTTCTGCTTTTCCCATTGGACATTCTCCAGAATAGTGTCCCCTTTGCTTGCACTTGAAACACGTAACATTTAGCTTGTTGCAAACTCCTGTATGCTTTCTACCACACGTTCTGCAATCAGGTATAGGCAGTCGAATAAGCCTTTGCTGAGTTGGGGCAGGTAGTCGATTACCCATCCTCTGGTTGTTTTGCTCTGGCCTTTTGAAATTTACTTTTCCCCGAGCTTGAAATCCCGGCCTTTTGTTGAAACGATTCTGAAATTTCCCTGGTCCTTTCTCTTTCTGAGCTGCTTCGCTTTCTCCTTCAATAATCATAGCCTTCTGAACAACAGCCGTATAAGTTGTCAATTCAAACACAGCTACCCTGCTACGAATCCATGGTTTCAGTCCTTGCTGAAATCTCTTGGCCCGCTTTTCGTCCGTATCCACCTGCTCTGGAACAAACCTTGCCAATTCAGTAAACTTGGTTTCATAATCCGCAATTGATAAGTTGTCTTGTTTCAGCTCCAGGAACTTGATCTCCATCTGGTTCTTCATAAAACGAGGAAAATATTTTTCCAAGAAAAGATCAGTGAATCTGTTCCAGTTCACCACACCTTCTTCCAAAGCTTTCTTTGATTCCCACCAGTAATTAGCTTCGCCTTTTAGAAAATAGCTAGCAAAATCTGTCTTCTGCTCTTCCTCAACCTTTACCAACGAAAAAGCCTTTTCCATCTCTTTCAGCCAAGCTCTCACTTTCGTAGGATCTGTGGAACCCATAAATTCCGGTGGCTTCACCGACTGAAATTGCTTGAAAGTAGTCGTAGGTGCTGCTGGTGGTATTTGATGTCCTGGATGAGCGGCTTGCTGTAACATCTGTTGCTGGAACTGCTGTTGCTGCTGCTGCATTTGTTGTTGCATCATCAACATCTGCTGTTGCATGAGATTAAACATCTGATCCATCTGTTTATTATTGTTTTGGCCATCGGTGTTTCCATTCGATGAGTCGGGCTGCGCTTTTCTCTTAGGTGCCATTTTTCTGATAAATAAATAATGGACCTTATTTAATAACAGTATATTAAACATATATTAAAACAGTCGATTCGAGAAAATAAAATAACTTATTAAATAACTGAATAGATAAAACAGTATGATAGTTTTAAATTTTTTTTTTTTTTTTTTTTACAACATGATCATGAATAAAACTACATTTGTAAATATGCAATGGTACTGAAATAAATGTAAATGCTTAAATGACTGGAAATAAAATAAAGAAAACGTGCAAAAGATTATCTCATATATATATATATAGGTAGAACACCAGCTACAGGTGTCAGTGCTTGATACAAAACCCTATGATATAACAGTCGTACTGCTACTACTATCAGTCAGAGTCAGTAGCTACACTCATACAAACTAGTCATACAATACTATGCTGCCTCTATCTACAAAATATATATAATACAACACTCATCAATCTGCTGGTCTCAAAATCCTGGTGGTACGTGGCTCAACTCCTCCTGCACTGCCTCTAGCACTGCCTCGGTAAGTCCCAATGCTCTGCGATATGCTGTCTCCGCACTAAGATCCTGCTGTCTCAAATCAGTAAGCTGCTGCGAACTAACCCGGTAAATATGATGTAGTCTCTCTCTCAGTATATAATCCGGTCGTAATGCTCTGACAGGTCCATCCGTCCGTGTCTCATACAATCCAAGGATCTCTCTACACTGGTTCTGCCATCTAATCCTCTCCTCCCTCTCTGCCTGAAAGCGCTGGTAAGTCACGGTATGATGCTCATGAAGATCAGTGCTGGAACCTCGAGAAGGTAATGGTCCATCTACCACGATCTCATCCATAAACTCTGGCTGAGGAAACTGATACACTCCTGGAACAGGTGCATAAATGGCTAATGGGGCAGGAAATAAGACAGGTTGCTCCATAGGCGCATACACAGGCGGCTCTGCCTCTGGCTCCATCGGTGGCATCTCTGGAATCTCAACTGGTGGCATAGGAATCTGAGGCTCTAAATCCTCCCACTACGGAAGATCAACCATATCAGGAATATCAAACATCGGAAACTCTAATGGTGGAATATCTGGTATCTCTGGCTCAACGTATGGAAAATAATCTGCAAAACCTGGTACCTCCGGGGGAAGTGGTATCTCTGGTGCTGGCTCAGGTGGCAATGGAGGTAAGATCTGCTCTGACACTGGGGCTACTACCTGTGCATCCACTGGATCTGTCTCGGTCCTCTCCGTAGATGATGATAAAGAAGCCATCTAATATACATAAAAATAATAACACAAAAACAATCAAATCGCAATTCTATAACTCATAACTTCTAATCACATAGACAAACAGTCCTAACACTCTTACCCTCATCCTATCTTATTTTCCTATCTTATCTTAACCCTAACATTCTTGTTTTCCAAGGTCAATCCTAAGCTCTGATACCAACTATAACACCCTCCAAATCCGGGGTATAGATTTGGGGCATTATTAACAACAATTACCAACTATACCTGCACAAGCGGAATATTAATATAATAATTACCCCGAACTATCACTACTCAGGATCTTTTAAGGGTTGAGGTTGGAAACAAGAATCATGCACTACACTTTATTACAAACCCAACTAAATAAAACCTGTCTCAAGAACTCTCTTTATTACAAAACTTTATTCTATCTACGGTTTCACTACGTAATCTTTTATTCAAACTACACAAAACTTTTATTCAACCCAACATTACTACTTATCCTGCTACACCTGATCTGGCAATTCAAAGCTCTCTTCAGGAATAGGAAGGAACACTCTTGGTATAAGAGGGTCCCGCTGCTTGACTCGCTTCTTGACTATGCGGGTCCTGATGGGTTTCATTCTCTACCTTAACTGTAAAATAATAGGAGTGACAATAAAAGAAATGAGCCAAAATTGCTCAACAAGCCTGCAACAATATATATATATATATTATAAAGAGAGAGAAATAAATGAACCAAGAAGCTGCTGGTTTGAACAACCATCTGTATCTGTATATGATAATAATTTGCCAATGATGGCGAGTGCCAAATGAACAAGACTGGAAACAAGAACCAACATATGCACTATAATCTGCTGATCAGTCAGAATATAGTGCGGATCTATACCCAACTGCATAGACCCAACCAACATAAGGAGTACTCAGGCAACTATGGCCTATTAATTAATGGTCTGGGAAAAACCCAGCCTTTATAGTAACCATCCAGTCCAAGGCTGAGCATCCGGAACAATCGGTATGCTATTGATATATCCCAACACCAGGATATACCAGAATATATGTAACAAGGGTAAAGGAATTGAAATATGAACAGGGAATTCAATAAATTGGGTAAATCAAGAATTGAAATGAAATGGAACAAGTGGTAATAAATGGGTAACAGTGTATATGAACAATAATTATCAAAGAGAATTGATACGATAGAAAGGAAATATAAATCACTATTCTGAATTTAGAATAGGGGAAAAACTTGCCTTGCGCGTACTTAACCTGGTTTAACTTACTGCCTTCTGACCCTAGCTTGCTCTGCCTTGCTAACACTGAACAAATCATGGAAAGATAGGTGTTTAGATAATTTACTACATACGTGTATCTTGAATTGATATCACGCAACCTTATCAGTCTACCCATGCGTTTCTATCTGACTCGCATATATATATATATATATTTACACAACACATTTATGCACATAATCACATATAACACGTAACACATAAAGCACATAATTAATTTCTATATTTATAATTATTTTTAGAATCAATTCTGGGCTTATACCTGCATTACTAGTCGTATCTGATTTTATTATAATTTTTCGGGATTTATTCGGCTCAATTATATCCCTACTAGGACCTATGAACTATCAATTATCACCAAACCACTCTTTTTCAGAAGAAATTATAACTTACAACCATTTTTATTGGATTCGTCTCATTTTTCTGAGTCTAGAGGTCTTCGTTTCACTTAAATCGGACTAACGGTTGAATTGTTATGAATTAAACACTGATAATTCAATTTATTATTCATTATAAATAATTATTACAACCTTTTAAATCCTAAAATAATTTTTAAATAATTATTTAAGAAAAATCAAAGTCAAAAATAATTTTTTTATAATTTTTGGAGTTAAAATGAAGAAGTTACGATTTATTGAAAATTATGTGATTAATTATTGAAATAATTAATCACTTAATAAATAAATAACTAATAAATAATTAATAGATAATTATTTACTAATTTAAAATAATTAATCCCTAATTATTAGGATTAATCACAATTTATTATAATATTTATAACTTATCGATATTTATTCGATTAGATCGATTATTTACAAATAATCAATCGATTTTATTAACGGATACGCTATTTATCGAATATCTACTATGTGCTCGAATTATAATCTAACTTAACGATTAATTACTCGTATAAATACGAGCTACTCGCAATCCTCATATAATTATTGAACTTATTACATTATTACTGAAACTTATACGATTCGTTAATCAATTAATTATCGGTATTTAATTATACGATACAAATAATCACTACAATATTATTCGAATAACTATCGCTCGAATAATAATTCTCATTATCGAATTATTACTCGTAATAATAACTAATTATCGAATTATTAATAATATTATTTAATTATTTTTAATCCTTATTTATTAATTAATTACCTAATTATTAATTAATTACCTAATTATTAATTAATTACCTAATTATTAATTAGATAAATAATTAAATAATTAATTAAATAATTAAATTCGAATTTATAAATCAATAAAATAATTTAGAAATTAATAATACTATTTTTCAGAATATAAAACTAATTTTTAATTAATTATTAGAATTAATAAAATGATTTTCTGATTTATAAATATAAATTAAATAATAGAAAATCCAGAAACAAAAATCTGGAAATGGTTTCAGGGTTGAGGGGATCAAACCCGGGTCGTTTCCGGGTTGCAAACCGGGTCGACCTCGGGTTATCGGGTCACGAAGAACAGGCCTGCAACCCAGAACCCGACGCCGGCGGGGATTTTTCCGGCGAGCCAATCCACGACGAAACTCCGTTTTTCAGGCACGATTCTTCTGGGGTTTCAATCTACAACGCTCCCAGCACCTTCCTCCTCCTTCCCTCGTCCTCCTCTCGTCGAAACGCGGCCGGAAAAGCGAAGAACACGGCGGCGGCGTCTAAACTCCGGCGAGCACGAAACCGAAGCCAACGAACGCGAAACCGGTGCCGTTCGATTGCTACAACGACGATCTACACAACTACAGCATCAAAATCTTCTAATAACTAACCAAAATCAAAACCCGAATTTGAGAAATAAACCCGAAAATAACAAAATCAAATTCCAGTAATCTAACAACAAAATCATGTACATAATCAGAAACTACGATTCTTGGGCTTCAATTTGACTACTTACATGAACGATTTGGACTCCGGAATCACCTTCAAAATCGCGATTGATTCTGCTGCTGTTCTTCACAAAAAACCCTAACCCTAATTCCCTTTTTCTTTTTCTTTTTATTTTCTGATTTTTAAGTATAATTAACTGATTTAATTAATAATAATTCAGGTATTTATATTTATGAAAATAATACCCCTAAGTAAAATTAAGGGTCTAATTACACTCCTAATAAAAATATTTGGACCCAATTTTTATAATTTTTGGGTATTAATAATGAATTTTTAAATATCCAATAAATACAAAATAAATACTAAAAATTCCCAAAAATTGTGAAAAATACAAAAATACAAAGAAAAATGATATATGATAATTTCATAATCATATAAAAACAAAAATATGATTTTTGTGGGGTTTTTGGTACCCGAAGGGGTCCGGAAAAGTCGTTTTTCGCGAAAAAGGTCAATTGGTAAAACGTCTAGGGGTTCAGAATAGCGATACGGTATAGGGCATTTTTGGAAAAATAGGGCCAATGATTTCGTTTGAAATACGGGCTTTTAAAACATAGTTTTGAGCTGTACAGGTTTTGATATAATATATATAACTGACGATAGAACGCTCAATAAATATCCAAAACACGTTTGGATCAAAACAACCAACACATAACACATAGCAGTTAAGGTTCAACGACTTAACACATTTAATCACATAATAATACTCATAATTATTATTATTATAATATAATACAAGCGTAATTCCTCGGTCGTTACAGCAAGTATCTTGACCATTGACTTCTCGACATCAGATGATCTAGAGTCCATGGCCTCAACCTTTCTATTGAGATCAGCCTCCTTCCTTAGCTTCTGAGCTATCTCAGTCATGGTGGTTCCAAGAAGTCTAGCATCCAACCTTTCTATGAAATCCTATTTATTTCAGAGACTTCCTGCTTGATTTCATCCACACTTTGACCGTGTTGGAGAGCTTGAATCTTATGTAGCTAGAGTGCTTCAAGATGTGTTGTAAGTAGCCTCTTTGTGCTGGCATTTGTAGATGCTTGAATGGCTGTTTGGGTGTCATGAATCATCTTGAATAGTGTTGATTGGAGATGTGAGTAGGAACATTCTTTTGTTAGCATCCAGGCAGGAACATCTGCATCTCCCCCTATGCTTATGTTGTCTTCCCCAACATCCCCACCAACATCTCCAAATGAGTCTTCAGCCATTTCAAAATCATTTTCAGTAGTTGAAGGCATAGCAGTGATTGCATCCTTTGCTCTTTACATGGATTGAGTGATGTGTACCAAATTTAGCATCTTTTCAGCCTCCTCATTGCCCTGTACAGCTAGAGTTTATTAAGCTGTAACAGGATGAGTAAATGTCTTAGCATCCAGGGAAATGAAATCTTTGATAGCTTGATATTCTTGCTGAAATAGTCTTTTCCTTTCTGCATCACTGATATTCATTGACTCACTAGCAATGGTGTCCAACCTTATCTCTCCAGTATCTGTATTTCTCTCAATATCTCTCTCTTTTTACATCAAGGGCTACCCTTGGATTCCCACCCTCACACCCTCACCTTCACCATCTAAAGTGGGACTCCTCTCACTCACTTTTGCCAGTCTTGAAGAAGTGGACTGCATTTTTTCACTCATATTCTCTCCTTTTGCCTGGGAGCAACCCAGCCTCTCACTCAGTTCATTCCTTCCCTCGGTCCTAAGAGTGATTGCACTACCACTAAGTCTTCTGCACTTGTGAGAATTGAAGAAATTTGAAGTTGTGCAGAGGCTCCCGACGAATGATGAATATCCATCAGGATAGCAGTATGGCTATCCGACGAATGACTGCTGCTAGGGTTATCCACCGGGATACAATCACTACTCAACGGATGATGAATATCCATCGACATAGAAGAAATGAATGAGTTTGGAGTGGAGACTATTATAGACTCTGTGCAGATTGATGAAAATTTAGGCACAGATGTCTCAACAGACTCAGAAAGAAATGGCAAGTGAGCCAACAAATCATCCAAAAGATGATGCTCACTTGCTTGGATTTTTGGTTTCTTCAAAAGAGTTAAAGATGGAGAATTTGGAAGTTATGTATTGATCATGTCCACATCTAGTGAGTGTGTGGGTGAATTTGGTGTTTCAAGTGCTTCAATTGTTAAGGATTTTGGCTGTGACTGGACATTTATTGGAGCGACATCAATCTGACTTTGAGATGGTGCAGTTACTGGGTCTTTAGCTCCAATTTGCACTGTGTGTGTTCCCTGTGCATCCCCAAGGGTTTTTTATCTTTTTTTTCTAGCATAAGTTTATGGTGAACTTGTGTCCCTAGCCCTCTTGATCTGTGCTCCTGGTTGGGAGCTTGTTTCAATAGTAATATCCTTTTGGCAGGATGAAACTAGAATTGAGCTTATTTCCTTATTAACAACCACAATTTTTTAGGAAATTATGGTATGGCTAGGCTTGGGTACACTCATCTCACCACCCTTATCCTTAGGGTTTCTTTGATTTTCACCCTGTCCCTCACGTTGCTCACTCACCTTCACACTCCCCTCTTTGTGTTTAGTTGATTTTGTAACTGATTTCTTTTGAAAGAAACCAGAGGGGGCTTTCTTAGATTTGGATTTTGAAATTGTTGGTTTGGTAGCTTGGGTAGGCACCTGTTGGGTCATTGACACAGATGCCATGGCTAAACTAGAAGGCAAAGAAATATGTGAGGTTGGAAGAGTGGAGACAGTAGAGTTTACATCACTTACCTGAGGACCCTCCATGACTGGAAAATAGAAGAGGGGCACCTCTTTGTGGTGATTAGCTCTATTAAGATCTGCAATAATCCTCCTTTCTTGAACCCAACAATTTAGCTTATTGGTTGGTTTCTCAACAACAATGTCCTCAATAAGATGGTTACAAGCATCTTAAAGAATCTAGCATAATAGGACACTTTTACCTCTCTTATTAAGCTCTCTTAACATATATCATAACTCAAACAAGACCAAGTCACTGAAATTAAAGTACTTATAAGTAACTAGCATGTAAAGCATGTTAAGCATTGAAATGTTAATAGAGTCAAAATTGCTAATTTTACCAGAGAAAACTTAGTTACCACATCACACAGATAACTCCATTCTTTTCTAAGACCTAACCTCCTAATTTCACTTAACTTAGAGGTGGAAAGTGCATAGCTATGGAATTTAGCATGTTAACTATATCAGTGTTTGTGTGTGGAACAGTAGCACTATTATCTGGAATTCTAAGGCATGCTTTGACAATGTCACTATTATACAAAACTGCTTACCTT